>NC_061858.1:11471281-11481281 GCF_019202785.1 Penaeus chinensis
TGTACCAGTAAAACTTTAGTAATCCCAAACCATAAACTAACTAACAAATATAAATACAAGGCTATGTTTATTCTGCCAAACACATTAAACTTCAAAGCTGACAAGTGGAACAAACATGAAAACTTATATATATATATATATATATATATATATATATATATATATATATGTATATATATAAATATATATATGTATGTATATATATATATGAATATATATATATATATATATATATATATATATATATATATATATATATACGTAATATATATATATATATATATATATATATATGTATATATATATGTATATATATATATATATATATATATATATATATATATATATATATATATATATATATATGTGTGTGTGTGTGTGTGTGTGTGTATGTGTGTGTGTGTGTGTGTGTGTGTGTGTGTGTATCCATGTATATTTATACATATATAGATTTGTGTGAATATATATAATACATTCTTACATATATCTCTCTCTCTATATATATATATATATATATATATATATATATATATATATATTCATTTATATATATATATATATATATATATATATATTCATTTATATACATATATATATATACATATATATATATATATATATATATATATATATATATATATATATATGTGTGTGTGTGTGTGTGTGTGTGTGTGTGATATATTCACACACACACGCATACTTCTTTTTCAATAGCTTTGTCCCATTCTTATATGGGGTCGTCGCTATGATCAGGTTCTGGCAGATATTTTTTGTGGCCGGATGACCTTCCTGATATCAACCCTTTCCATTTATCCGGGCTTGGGACCGGCACTGGCTTGGACTGGCTTTTATATATATATAATTTATATATAATGTATATATGATTATATTTATATATATATAATATATATATATAATGTATATATGATTATATATATATATATATATATATATATATATATATATAATCAACAAATTAACTACACATTAAAACAACAAATGAGGCACTTTGTATAAAAAAATGTCTTCAAAAAGGCCCAACAACGAAAAATAAAAATAAAACTCAGTTGCTGCAACTAGAAATGCCTTCATCGTTTTAAAATACCTCGTGATGAAAATCAAGGTCTGGCTAACATCGAAGAAATAAACACCAAAAGTGCAGGACATTACGTAAGGCTGACATACAATCCGAATATCGTGCGTCTTCCAGGATCTTCAGACTTTTCCGTAACCAGGAATAGGGGAGGAATGTAGGATAATGGAAGGGTAAACCAAAGTAAAAATAAACCGGAACAAGGCTCAAGACAGAGGAAATGGAGTGGAAGAAGTAATAATCAGAAAAGTCAGACCAATAGCTAGTTATATACATAGATCCCCAAGTTGTATCAATCATGAAATAGTGCATATGAAATTTACCATCGAGAGGAACGAGCAAGATACCGTCATGGAGTTGGAAAAAAAAGTAATGAGACACTGCAATAAAGTAAAACAAAAAATATTGAATGCTAAGAAAAGGAGGAGGGGAAAAAAAAAAAAAGGTCAGGTAGGAAAGAGAGAGTACAGTGATAGAAGAATAGAAGAGAGTGAAATAAGTTAAGAAAAACGAAGATAAGAGCAGAGAGAAGTAAATGTAACATAAAAAGGGGAAAGGGAGCTACACAGAATAAACGAGAACAATGAGAAACAGAGAGGGAGAACCTAAAAAGTGAGGAAAAAAAGTAAAAAATTAAGGTAATATCAGGAAGTATATGTGGGAAATAAAAGAGGAAATGGAAGGAGAAACACGGCGGTAAAACTAGAAAAGGACAAAAATCGAGAACAGGTGTGTGTGTATGTGTGTGTGTGTGTGTGTGTGTGTATGGGTGTGTGTGTGTGTGTGTGTGTATGTGCGTGTGTGTGTGTGTGTATGGGTGTGTGTGTGTGTGTGTGTGTATGTGTATGTGTGCGTGTGTGTGTGTGTGTGTGTGTGTGTGTGTGTGTGTGTGTGTGTGTGTGTGTGTGTGTGTGTGTGTGTGTGAGTGCCTGCGTTGTGCTGCAGTTGTCAGAGGGAAGGACTGAGACAAAGTATTATCATTATTTCCCAGATATCTTAGCTTTGCTTGTCAATAGCAATATGGCGGTTTTCTGTTGCTATCTTGAAGATTAATAGGATTAACAGTACTTCTCTTTACCAAAGCTTCACTTTTCTATCAAGCTGTTTGGAAACAAAGTCTCAAACGATCTATGGACGGGAATAAGGAACGGGTTTGTGCCGTAAATCTTCATAACCTTTATGCAAAGACTTTGAAGACATCATAAATATCTCTGTACATTTAAGTGCGCTGAATTGGTTGAATTTTAATTTTCAAAGTCTTTTCGCTTCTGAATGCGATGAAATTCTACATGATCATGCAAAAAAAAAAAAAAAAAAAAAAAAAGAATGGGTGCTCTTTCCCGTTCACTATTATCATATGTTATTTTTTTAAGATATCAAACAATTTTTCCCAGTTAAGATAGAAAATTGGCCTTTACATAAAACATGGAATTTTTGAATAAACAAATTGTTTTTAACATGGATATCTCATTACCAGATTCATTTCCTAATTACCTTGGCACCTTCTCCTGTGGCCATCTCACCTTGGCACTTCCTCTTGAGACTATCCCATCTCCACATACCATTTCATACCAAGCAAAAATTCTGCAGTTGTCCCGTGACTTTGTGACCTGGGGCCAGATACTCAAAACAACCCGTAAGTTACAAGGTCGAGGACGTTGTAACCGCCTTACTACATTGTATCTTACGAACTCCTTACTATATTGTAAGTAACCCATACTCAAAAAAATTACAATGTAGTAAGCACATTGTGAGGCTGATGTCAACATCGTAAGTTAATTCCCTAGGCTGCCGAGAGAGGAGACGTAACAGCCAATAGGAAGCCACAAAGGTCAGCTGTTTAATCCCCGCGCTACACAAAAGATAAACAACGCCGTGGAAGGTCAAACTCAAAAGAAAAGAAGACCAAATTTCTCAGATGAAGCGATGTTGGCTCTAACAGAAACTGTGAAAACGAAGAAGAGTGTGGTTCTAGGTAAATTAGATAACTGAATAACCGCACAAGTGAAAAATAACGCCTGGGAGAGTGTGACTAAGGAAGTGAGTCTTGTCGCTCGCGTACCGAGGAATGTGAATGAAGGCAGCTTGAAGAAAAAGGCAGCACAAGAGAAAAAAAACATGGGAGGAACAGGTAAGACTTCAAAAGTAAATTTTGTTCTGTAAATTCTTTAGGTACCGTCAACATTAGCTGTTGAAATTACTCACAAGTGCTTGAAACCTAACCTTTATAGTCAGAGTAAAGGAAATACAACACATGTCATATAATTACTTGATATTCTTGTCACAGAATAGTCGAAGTAGGAGTGAGTATCAAATTTATTTTTTTATTATCTATGCCATATCATGGATATTTTATTAATATCCATGACATAGTAACTCAAAGTAATGTGAGGGTAATATCAAGTGCAATATGATAGTTCACTCACTGATGCATAACACAATATGGAGATAAAGCTTTGGTAATTATTTACACTATTTTGCACAATAACCCTGTGCGCATGTGCGTTTTTCCACCGGGAGATTTGACAGACCGTGAGACGCCATTTGTTCCGAAACGCCGGTGAGAAGTGTTACATTTTAAGTGCGTTGCGTCTATTCTGGATCATTTTTAAAGCCATATAGTGGATATATAGAACAAATAGATATTAGTATCTATCTCAGCCTGATATTTGAGCCCAACAAGTGCCCCAAAGGTCGAAAAAAGTGATTAGAAACCAAGGAATTCGGACCATAGACGGAAGCCAAGTAAAGTTCGGTCTTTCGCTATATAAAGGTATGTGGTTTTACCCTGGGGCTCAGAGGGCAGAGAACCTTGGCTAGGGAATATATAGATCGTATTTTCTTAAAGCCTTGGGAGTCCAGGGGGCTATGCCCCCTGGCTAGGCGCATATGATTAGCTTAGGCTAGGTTAGGTTAGGCTAGTCTAGGTTAGGTAAGGATAGGCTAAGTTAGGTAAGGCTAGGTTAAGTTAGGCTAGGCTAGGCTAGGTTAGGCTAGGTTAGGATAGGTTAGGCTAGGTCAAGTTTATATATTACTAGGGAGTCCAGGGGGCGTAGCCCCCTGGGTAGGCGCATATAATACCACGGGGGTTCAGGGAATATATAGATCATAGTGTATAAAAGCCACAGGGTTAAGGTTAGGTTGGTTTATTGGTTAGGACGCATTGAACGATTACCACATGTGAAATTCCGTATATTTTTTTACCGAACACTGGGTTTAATTCCCGTAGACCCCCCCCCCCCCCCCGAAAGTTGGTGCGCCGACCCGTAGACTTTCAAAGATGGCGGAGACGTCTATAGAGTTTCACTAGCCGACTTCCATCGTTTTTTGTAATTTTCGGGACAGAAATTTGGCTCGGGTTTTCGAAAAATCGAATTTTTAACGTTTCATAAATCACTTATTCGATTTCTGCAGGTTCCTATTGACATCCAGTGCCATCCATTACCCCCCCCCCCCCTTCAACCCCCGGTTCCCCACGCATCCCCCAAGATCGTTGGGTAGAGGAAACAAACAAAAAATCTGATTTTGGGACTTAGTCTCTGGAAGGGAGCGTCGCTCTCGGTAACAATTACCATATAAACTTATTTGTTTGGTATTATTTATTTTCTGAGTGTGTATTGATTTAAAAAATAACTTATTTCCTGAAACATCTGCAGTTATAAGAACAATTTTCACCATATAATCATCCTTCACAAATGTAGTCTAATGGAAGGATTTTTTAAAATAAAATAAAATAAATAAATATGACTCATCAAGTTGTAAATAATAGCAGTATTACATGTAGGATCCTTTTTGTTTTGCATTATTATTATTAGTGTTTAATACTTAAGAATAGTCATTCCTTAAATTAACTTCATAAATGTATTCTAATAGAGCTATTTATTTTTGACTTAATTAAAAATAGCAAACTCTACTCATCAAGTTGCGAATCATACATAAATATATATCAGCATAATCATTCAGATCACATCATAACACAATTATATTGGATTTAACATTGGTTACTCAGGCAATTTTACCTTTTAATATCATGAAGGCTCAGTTGTTTTATATAATTTTTAAGTTTAAAATAAATTTTAGAATCCAGTTTATATCACAGTAATTGTCTGCATTAAAATCATTGCCCATAATGAAGACAAGATGGTTACGGGATATTGTAAGTCTGTCAAGAATGCAGTTGCCTAAGCATCCAAGTCTGCTGAATAATGGAGTCTTAATCACTTTAGTGGATAATCTGAAGCTCTTAAGTATAACTCTTGATTCAAAGTATACATTTGAATTGCAAATTAAGAATATGGCCCGAGCAACTTTATCTGAGTTAGGCATCATTCGCAAGTGCAAGAAGATTTATGAAGATGAAAACATTACTCGTAGATGTCTCTTCTATTGAATCTACCTTATTTTGAGTATTGTTCTCCTGTGTGGTTATCTGCTGCAGAGTCATACGTAAGACTATGATCATTCTTTCACTTCCATTAAATTTATCTTGTTTGATTTAGATTTGGACACTGGGTATCGTAGGAAAATAGGGCCTCTTTCAGTCTCATACAAGATTGTAACCGAGAATTTACATCCCCTCTAGTAGTTTTTACCTGATTTTATCAACCTGCAAGATTTACTAGAAGTTCCATAACCCTAATTCAATGACATTTGATGCAAGTCGATCGTCTACCTCTTAGTTTTCTTGATACTTTTTTTTACTGCTATTTGTAGGCTTTAGAACAGATAGCCTTTTGAGATTGTAACTTCTACTCTTGACAAGTTTAAGAGCTAATATGTTTTTCTATGTAAATAACTGACGATTTCCTATCTTTTCTCTTTCTTAGCTGTGTTTTGACTTGGACCTAACACTTGGTTATATAATTTTTTTTTTTTTTTTTTTTTTTTTAATGTGGCTCTGTATACGGCTAACTATAATAATAGCAATAACTATAATGTACATATATAACTGAGTAAAAAATTAAGCACAATCAAAATCTGATCCCTTCACACACTGATTGAAACTATATTCTCTCGTATTCAAGTGCAGACCAGGTCTCCGAGGAACATCGACCGGGAAGTGTTCCTGGCAGTATTGTATTACAATTACCTGACATTATGCATATATTTTAATTATTATTACCATTATTATTATTATTACTGATTTTTGTTATCATTATCATTAATATTATTATAATTATTATTTTTCTTCTTCTTAATATTATTATTATTGTTGTTATTATTATTATTATTAGTATTAATTATTATTATCATTGATTATTATAATCATTAATTATTATCATTATTATTATCATTATTTATTGTTTATTACTTACTTTTTATTATTATTATTATTATTATTATTATTATTATTATAAACATTATTATTTGTGACAAGTACACTGCAGTGAGGTAGCTAGACCCACAGTTTATGGCCATTTACTATTTGCTCAATCTGTACACTGGCACTGAAAGTGCTGTAAAGTGTGGTGGGGGCCTGTCGAGCTTCTTCCCTGTTAGTTCAGGAGTGTGGCAAGGTTGTGTTTTTGCACCAACACTTTTCAACAATTGCATAGACTGGATACTGGGTAGAGCTACTGTCGAAAGTCATTGTTGAGCAACTCTGGGCAATATCAAGGTTACAGACCTTGACTTTGCTGATGATGCTATTCTTTCCAACTCTCTGGAAACACTAGTGACGGTTCTTGATACATTTACTGCTTCATCAGGGCATATAGAACAAGAGATACATAGAAGTATATATATATACTTGGCGGTCAGGTCACGTCGGTGATCAGGTGAACGACGACCTTGGCTAGTTCGTGGCTCCCCGTTTTGGTGGTGGTGTTGTTAGTAGAGTGTATGTATGCCGCTTCTACCATCTTCCTTTGTCGTGGGGGCAGGCCCTGTTTTATGATGGAGGCCTGGGACCACTCCCTTCTTTGTTTTACTTGCAATTTGTTCGACATGAATTCCACAGACCTGTTACCTGCACAGTCCGCGATCACCAACTCAGGCTATATGGCCACCTGGCTCGTTTCCCGCCAGGTTCTCTCTGTTTGAGACAACCCTGGTTGGAGGAGGCCTGTGGGACGACCGAGGAAGTCGTGGCTCGGGCAGATCGATCAAACCTGTCGTGAGGAGCTAGAGATGGGCCCTGCCTGGCGGCTCGCCATGAGGGACCCTAGTAGGTGGAAGCGAAAGGCGGATGCGACTATGCGCCCCCGCCGGCGTTAGCTCCCCAATGAGGATGATGGTGATTATTTGCTCGACCGAGGGGGAGGTGGAGAAAAAGCTGAAAGAAGGGGGAGAAGAAAGGGGCGAGAGGGAGAAAGGGAGGGGAATGGGATTAAAAAAAAAAGAAAAAAAAAAAAAGAGGAAGGGTAGGGGAAATGGACTTAAAGACATGAAAAGAATGGGGAAAAGAGAGGGGGCTCAGAGAAAACAAGGAGGAGGGAGGGAGGGAGGGAAGGGGATGAGGGAGCGAAGGAGGTGGGAAGCGTTAGGGAGGGAAGAAGGAGGGGCGGAGTTTCAAGTGGGAGGGGAGGAGTAAATTTTAGGAAGATCTGGGAGTGAGAGGGGATGGCAGATCAGGAAAGGGAGAAGTAGAGAGGGAGGGAAAAGAAAAGGGAGAGGGGAGACGAAAGGTATAAGGAAAAGGGTCTGCTTTTAATAGTGAAAATAGTAACAACAATAATGATGATAACGATAATAATAATTCACATATTGGTGGGTCACAGTAACAGTAAGGGTAATGGCAAACGAAACAACAAATGGTAATACAAAATAATGACATTAATAAGAATGAAGCATAACGAAATTAAATAGTTATCCCTTAGAAGTATTTCAAACATACGTGAAATCCACCAGGCTTCAGTAATCTTGGTCTCGACTGTTTCTCAAACTTCAATTGGGTTTGGATGCTTTTTCATGATGGATTATCGTCAAAATCTAAATGATTGGCTCTGGGCAACCCAAATGTGCATTTTCATCACACGCCATAGAGTAACTGGCAAAGTAATTAATCGAAATACCAAGAAACCAGTTGAGCAAAAATAAATAATTAGATAAATAGATAAATTAATAATAGATAAGTGAATAGATAAACAGATAAGAAATTACATATATGGATAAATGAGTCATACAAACTTCCTCTTCAGGGGAGGACTCAATAATAAGAAAAAATATAATCATCAATATCACTATTGTTTCGTTATTAGTTTATCTAATATGAATTATATAATATTTTTTCTCCAATACCCGTTAATTCGTAGCATATATTGTCAAGATAAAAATACGTTTTAAATGGACAATTCACTTACCATATTGGCAATCATACGTACGGTTTGGCCAAGACTGTCCACACAAGGCGGAGCGAGATGATTGGTTCCAACTTCGGTCCGATCGGCGAATGTCGGGCCGCCGGTGACTCGGTGCTGTGCAATTTCATGCACGCATACATATACCGCAGAGACACGAGGACATACATACATAAACGCACATGCACGCACACACGCACTCACACACGCGCTCGCGCGCATATCAGAGTTAGTGTGTGTGTGCGCTCATTCACATTTATCCATTACCTTGTCAAAAACATCCCATCTAAGGGGAATTAGCATGACAGGCTTGTTTTCGAGTTCTGTTTAAGCCTGCCTTCAAGTGTAGGTTTAGCCAATATCTGCAGCCCTGATGGGTAAGACGAGAAACAGCTGCGCGGGGGCGAGGGAGACGAGTTCCGCTTCAGCAATTCATTTCCCAAGGTAGTCGGCCTCCAACTCGACGTCCAGGTGTGTGGATTCTTTCAAAGGGGGGGGGGGGGTGATGGAAAGGTCAAGGCAGAGGATATTGGTATACGAAATTTTAATCTCACTAAGGAAACTATTACATCCTAGAAATAGGGGGTTGTACTAACAATTTGTGTCAATTGCACTGTTAGGGGGGCCTCCGGTATTTCCCCAAAACACGACTGTATTAACGAAAGCATGCCGTCATCAGCCGTTCCTTGTATAATTTTTCTATCTACATATTCAACTATAGGTAGGTAGGGAGAGAGAGAAAGAGAGAGAGAGAGAGAGAGAGAGAGAGAGAGAGAGAGAGAGAGAGAGAGAGAGAGAGAGAGAGAGAGAGAGAGAGAGAGAGAGAGAGAGAGAGAGAGAGAGAGAGAGAGAGAGAGAGAGAGAGAGAGAGAGAGAGAGAGAGAGAGAGAGAGAGAGAGAGATAAAGACAGATATTCCTTGGCGACAAGCCTGCATTGCATCTTCTTACTACAAATTAGCCAACAATTAGCTCCCTTAATCATCGGTTGGGAAATACTGGAGAAACTACTAACGTAATTATTTTCAGGACGTAAAGCAGGATGAAACAGGAATGGCTGGTGATTGAAGCAGCGCGTAGGAGTTGATTCAATTAAACAGAATAAAGACAGAAAGAGAATGAATGAAGCAAGAATAAGAGAGTCGTAGGAATAACGAAACAGATTAAAGACAGGAGTAAGATAAATGAAGCGGAATAAGAACAAGAAACAATCCAGGAATGTAAAGAAAGATGTAGAATGATGTCCGGAAATCTTGAGAGTCTGCTCTATTAGAAAAAAAAAAAAAAATATATATATATATATATTTATATATATATATATATATATATATATCTATATATATATATATATATATATATGTGTATGTGTGTGTGTGTGTGTGTGTGTGTGTGTGTGTGTGTGTGTGTGTGTTTGTGTGTGCATGCATATATAGATATATAACTAATTCAGTCTGCATTATGTAATACAAACGAGTTTGAACTTGCGAAAGGTCTGATATACGAAATTTGAAATCTTGTTTATGATGAAAGTTTGAGCTCAAATAAAAGTTTTTTTCGATATTGGATTGAGTTCCCGGCACCCTTTACAGCGCCTCATCATCCGTGGGATTT
>NC_061858.1:11486281-11488781 GCF_019202785.1 Penaeus chinensis
CCTGGCCCCTCCCCCCCCACCCCCTGTGGTCCCAGCACCGACCGCGAGTGACCAGCGCGACCCTCCCAACCCAACCAGCGGACAGGGTGTCGGGGAAGCGCCTGCCCGTGCCCTGTGTGACGTCACCAACCGCAGAGATTTCCCGCGGCTGCCGGCGAGTGGGGGTGCAGAGGTCGCCGAACTACGCGAAATGTTTGCGCAACTGGCGGAGAAGGTGAACAAGATGATGTTGATCCTCACAGAGGGTGACTCGGGCGTCAAAGCTGCCTTACTCTCTGAATTAAAGACCACGCCCCCCTTCCCTCCCCGGGAGCCAGCCGAGGCAGCCGTCCCTCACCCTCAGGCAGGGATGACCGCAGGCCAGGCTGGGGAATCCCCCGCACAACCATGTGACAGAAGTGACGTCACGCCAGCTGACCAAGGCGACATAAAAGTGCTTGAACTTTTAAAGGAAATAAAAGTTCTGAAACAAACAAAACAATAACTTAATTAATGAAATAACGATGCTCAGACAGGGCATGGAAAAAATAAAAGTGATTGTCAGTGCCGTGATACTCGTGTTACCATTAGTGCTAAAAAACGAACGAGGAGAACCGATGTCAGACCGCCAGTGCTGATAACCAGAGTGGGAGTGTCAGCGCTGACAGCCGCCACGAACAATATCAGGATCCCTGTGACATCGGGTCCAGTGACGCAACCAGCCCCCCAGGTGCACCTAGCACAGCAACCGGAGGGACTGTGCTGAGAAGTGGAACAAAGCTAAGATCAAATGTTTGAAATGGTTAAAAGTACTTTTATGTTTAAGACTATCATCTGTAATGAAATCCACAATCATAAAGCTATATGTTTATGTGAATCTATAATTTGTAATATTAGAGGATATAACAGCATGAGGTACAGATTGCCTAATAGAGCACTACTCACTTATGGATAAACGCACAATCAAATTTATATCATGGAATATGTGTAGTATAAAGCCTAGGCTGAATGACCTAGAGGTTTATATCCGTAAATATAATACTGATGTTATTTGCGTGCAAGAACCTTTTGCTGCTGCTGCTAAGATGAAAATATCACCTGAAATTCAGGGATATTATTCATATGTGAATACAGCCATGGCTGGATTATTAACATATGTGAAGGTAACACTGCCGCATAAATTAGTTAAAAAATCCGAGAACAATGATATTCAATTTCATCATTTAAAAATTCAGACTGCCACTGGCTATTTTTCACTGTATAATGTATATGCCAGATACTCCAAATTTCTGGCTAGTTCTCTCCCCAATTTTCACAACCAAAGCACGTTATGTATGGGCGACTTCAATGCAAGGCATCCATATTTGGAGACAACCAACTTAATAGTAATGTGGAAGAATTCAAACATTTTATCAATAGTAGATCACTGACAGTATATGACACAGAAGCAGAGACTCATTTGGGAGGTGGCAGATTAGACTATGTATTTGGCAAAAATTTAGTTCATGGTAATGTCTATACTTCACTGGTGCGAGAGTTAGTGACCACTTTGCAATACGAACAGATTATACTGTAGACAGCAATTCAGCCACTAGATCACCTAGGCTCCGAATAATTATCCCACCAGGCCTGGAGCATCACTTAAAGGCACGGGTCTATGCCTGGTATAACACCTATGAAGTAACAGCTGTTGAGAAATTTTCTCAGGATCTAATCAAAGTTGTCACTGACTACTATGACACGTGGGTCTGTTCACGAAAACTCTCAAAGAAAAAGAGGCCCCATACCTCCCATGCACCGAGGTGGATCAATGACCCAATTCAGCTCAACAAGTCGAAAATAGATAGAAATTTCAATATAGCAATAGCATGTGCTGCTATTGACCCCTCCGACTTTGTCGAAATAACCGAGTGGGAACTGAGCAATGCCTTTCTGAAAGGTAAGGCAACCGCCCTTGGCGAGGACGGCATTACTTACAGCGTCCTTCGCCACATTGCTCAGGTACCAGGCAACCCACTTTTACATCTGTATAGACTCAGCCTATCACAAGGAATCATTCCAAGCTCCTGGACTAAAAGCTTAATCATTCCTATACGCAAACCAAATACTGATAAATACAGACCCATTTCCTTGACCTCCTGTCTGTGCAAAGTACTTGAGAGAATAATTCTGAACAGGCTCATGTATCGCATAAATGCTAAGTTATCCCCCAGACTGTATGGAGTTCTCCCAGGGCGTAGCAGTCAGCACTGTTTTGCAGAGTACTTAACAAACTCAAACCCAGGCATGCAAACCGTATTTCTTGATCTTAAATCTGCTTTTGATATTGCAAACAGGGAAATTATCCTTGAGCAACTAGCTAGCTTTGGTATTCAGGAAAAACTGTTAACATGGATTCAAATGTATCTGTCGAATCGATCGTCCCAGGTTCTCTTCAGGGGCATTAAAAGTACTCATACAAAAGTATTTGAACTCGGCACACCTCAGGGAGGCGTACTTAGTCCCATGCTATTTAATATCC
>NC_061858.1:11498781-11503781 GCF_019202785.1 Penaeus chinensis
ATATATATAAACACACACAAATATACAGGTATGTATGTATATATTTATGTATATATGTATATCTATACATAGCATATACACACATGTATGTATGTAAAAAAAGCTGAAAGGGAATCTGAAAGGAATCTTTGTAATTTCTTGATAACTTTTTGAAACATCATCTGACAAAAGAAAAACTCTTCTTTTATCTTCTTAATATTGCAGCCACTTACTTGAATCAACAGATCATTTTGAAGATGGAGAGACTTTTCCACAACACCTTCCTCCCTTATGTTCACTGCGCCGGTTCTATCTATTTCAGTTCCCCCTACAAGACGACGCAGAGGCTGTAAGGTCGATGCTGCTTCTTCCTTTGTGCTCCTGACGACGAGGCATTTCCTAAGACACCTTGAGCCCCCATTGTTTCCACACGTCCTTTGTCCATGGGATAATACAGCAAATCAACCGGCAGGAAATGAACGGCCAAAATACAACTCTTTTTCGCAATTTCATTTATTTTGGGCCGAAGGATATGAATCAGACTGTTGCAACACTTTCTTTTGATATGATTTATTTCAAGTTGTGTGGGTGTGTGTGTATGTGTGTGTGTGTGTGTGTGTGTGTGTGTGTGTGTGTGTGTGTGTGTGTGTGTGTGCGCGCGTGTGTGTGTGTTCATATATACCTATTTATATACATATATATTCATATTTATATATACACATGTATATATATATCATATTTATGTATACACATGTATATATATATGTGTGTGTGTGTGTGTGTATGTGCATATGTACACACACACACACACACACACAAATATATATATATATATATATATATATATATATATATATATATACACATTTATAGAGACGCATTCATATCTATATATATGGGTGCCGCCGTGGTACAGTGGTAACGCGCGCGGCTGTGGGCCGGAGGTCCGCAAGCGCACGGGTTCGAATCCCGGCCGCGGTCTGAGGATAGGAAGGACGGTCTCCACCCCGCCATTTCCTGCCTGTCCTTTCACTGGACAGGACTGTCCTATCCCTTGATCAAAAAGGGAGTTTCGTGACGTTAAACCGAAATCGAATTCATATATATATATATATATATATATATATATATATATACATACACACACACACACACACACACACACACACACCTAAAATTCTTTCATGGAAATTCTCATCCGTTTTAACTTCTCTTTCTTTCCTCTCCCAAATTATACTAATTCTCACTCTCTGCCTCCCTACGTAACAGGGTCCTTTGTGTAACAAACGGTGGAAGAACCAGCGCTGTACACTTAAGCCTTGTTTGATATTAAAAACAAAAAAGTATAATATTTTCATTGCTTTCGGGATGATGACTTTTCCTTCTTTATTAACCTTTGTCTTAATTCTCAACTCTTCCTCGGTAGATATATATTCTCTCTCTCTACTTTTCCTTATTTTTTTCTTTTTGTTCTTCTTCTCCCCCCCCCCCCTCTCTCTCTCTCTCTCTCTCTCTCTCTCTCTCTGTATATATATTGATCGACTCTGTGAATCTAGCTTGAAAAGCAATGTTATAGTGCTCTATTTCGCTGCTTATTTTTGTACATGAGTTACAGTATGAAAACACAATTCTAATGGACAGAGCGAGAGGGCAAAAGACACCCCCGTCTCCCCAGCACACGCACCTACACGCCAGCGCGCAAAGAGTCTCCCTGAGAAGGCCTTGGCATCGCAGCGCCCGAATGCTGCTTTAGATCCTTGTCGCCTATTGTCTTTTGTTTTTCCTTCCTCGGTTGGAGAATAGTTTTCCTTCCCTATCTTTTTGCGCTTTCTCTGGAGAAGGAAAAGTTTTCTTTCTTCCAGCGCCGACTGCCAGCACAGACGGCCGACGTAAAGGAGCCAGCTTTAACATCATGACTGGATTTATAAGATGGAGTCAGCGTGTTTTTCTCGTAATAACTTATAATCCACTAAAGCTTATGTAAGTCTTCGTTAAGCACATTGCACAGGGACTACATCGACGCACACATGGACAGCTTTTGTTTCAAACTCGTGGTTCATTTTACATGTTTGTAATTATCATAATAATGATTGGCCTAAATTTGAAAGACTTTGTTTCCCCTTCGAGTATTAAATATCGTTTTTTTTTTTTTCGTAACAACACTTAAAAGTGATAAATGATAATAGTTGATATTATTAATGATAATAATAGTTATGGTAGTGGAGGTGGTGATGATGATGATGATGATGATGATGATGATGATGATGATGATGATGATGATGATGATGATGATGATGATGATGAGGAGGAGGAGGAGGAGGAAGAGGAAGAGGATAATGATAATGATGATGTTAATGATGAAGATGATAATAAGGTTAATGATTATGATGAAGTTAATAATGATGATGATGATAACAAAAACAAACAATACAAAAAATACTATTTTTCTGCTACTGAAGTTTTGTGAGCTGATTTTAGTCAATATTTTGATACTTCCTATCTGTTTTGCTGTAGCACATCAGTATTTTTTGCAATTTGCCAATCAAATTTAAAAAGAACAAAACATTAAATTTTTTTTTTTTTTTTTTTTTTTTTTTTTTTTTTTTTTACAATCTACATAGAATTCAATTTTACATAGAATTTGGAATGCAATCTGTAAATTCTATGGCTAGTATAATGTTAATTTATTCTGTAGTAAAATCAAGCAATTCTGTTTTTGATAAAAAATAACTTTTTCGGCGATATTTGGGATTATTATTGTCACGTACAATGCACTAGCGGTAAACTGCCGTCATGCTGATACTTTTTTCCATGAGACTAATGTCCTGGTGGAACCTCCCCCCTGTTCTTCGCTGTATGCCCCGCAGTTAGCAGGAAAATAGCCAAGGTGATCATCCAAAAAGTGCAACTTCACACTCATCCTTTCATCGATATGTAATTCTTGATAAGTTGATCTGTAATTGAGAGCTCTATAGTTTCCAAGAAAAAAATCACAAATGGCCTTGATGCTATGACATGCATTCCCTTCAATTCCTTATAAGTGATTCTCAAAGCCATCGTCCTTGTAGACTTCTAGGATTTGTAAACCACTAAAATACCTGCTTTGAGTTTTGCTTCACTTAGCCTTGGAAAAATCTCCCCCAAATACTTGCATGCACTTTAGCAAAATCTTTCATTAATCCGAATTTTATGTGTAGAGAAGGAAGCACAACCTTACGGGAATCAACAAGCGGTTGCTATTTAAGGTTACATTTTCCTGGTATGGATGTGTCTCGTGGTGGCCAAGCTTTCTGAACATAGAAGGAATCATCAGCTCGACTCTCCCACATACAAAGGAAACATGGGTATTTTGTATGTCCACCCTGTTGCCCCAGCACGATAGGATGTGTGATTTTGGCTTTATTCTTTTTATTATATTCTTTAATATTTCTCAAGCAGAAATAACAGCCAGTTCCATATCCATGTTGGCTCTCTCCACACCAATGGAATACCGAAGGGCATGCTTTTTCGCTTTTCTTGATACCATTGCCTGAGATTCTCAATACAACTCCTGCAAGTGCGGAGCCCATGGTTTGTCCTGATCCCTAACTTTACATTTAAAGTAGTAGTGGTAATGCTGCTTTGTTTGTGTAGTCATTGGACGTCGTTGATCCGTAAGTAAAAGATCCTCATATGTAACAGAATATATTAGGGAAATTCACGCACCTTCGATGTATATTTTTGCAACAGAGAACAAAATTTAAAGAGAGGAGAAAACAGGGCAGCATTTGTATAATTGACAATACTGACTATATATCCAAAATGGAAGTACTGCTCACGGATGTCTATACTTACAGAAAAGCTAGGACGGGAAACGCGGAGGCGAGGTCCCTAGAGTTCAACAGAGCAGCAAAGAAGATCCTCAGATGTTCGGAGAAGGGGAAAGCTTTGCTGTATCTGCTCGAGGAGACAACACCACGCACGCCGACGATCCGTGGGAACATCAAAACCCACAAAGAAGGAAAGCCCATGAGACCAATCACCAACGGTACCGGGAGTGCCCCTCACCGGCTAGCCAAAAAGCTCGCATCACCTCTCTCGAGCGCCTTAAATTCCATCGACGGTTGTCATCTATCAAACACCGCCGATATGATGACAAAACTGCAAATGCGTCGGGATGAGATGCAAAAAGCTTGTTAGCTTCGACGTCAAGTCTCTCTTTACGAACGTTCCGATTGACGGGGCCATCGAAGCTGCAAAAAGAACGCTGGCAGGAATGGACGAGGATGAACTACCGCTGCCGATGAATGATTTCGTCGCGCTCATCCGCCTCTGCGTGGAGTTTGGCCCGTTCGAATTCCGAGGACGTGAGTACGAACAAATCCAAGGACTTGCGATGGGCTTACCTCTTTCAGCAGTCCTCGCCCAGCTGTTCATGGAAACCCTCGAGGCTGACCACTACCGGAACATCGTAGGGAAGAACGTAGTTTGGCTTCGTTATGTAGACGATATCCTCGCTGTAGTACCAACCAGGACTAACCTTCAAGACCTCCTCCACAGACTAAACACGGTGCACCCATCCATACAATACACCACAGAAGAGGAGAGAAACGAACAGCTGCCTTTCCTTGACACTGTAATCCATAGGAGACCTGACGGCGCGGTATTCTCTGTATACAGAAAACCAACGAATAAAGATGATTTTATACATTATTTCTCCGCCCACAGCAATAGAACTAAAGAAGGCGTGGTCATTGGCTTCTTCCTCCGAGCAATTAGAATCTGCAGCCCGGAATACGTGGAAGAGGAAATGCAACACGTCAACAATTCCTTCCAACGCCTCCGTTACCCTCACGCCTTGCTCGCCCACCTCCGACGCAAGGCAGAACAGATCATGTCCAGGTCAAGAGGGGACGCCACACAGAAGAAAACACACAGGATCATCATCCCACACTCACAGCTGACGCAGCACCTGGAGACCCTGTTGGGCCATACGATGAAGATAGCCACCACGTCGGGCAGGAAGATCGGGGACATCGTAA
>NC_061858.1:11523781-11528781 GCF_019202785.1 Penaeus chinensis
AGATTAGACAACAATGCGCGCGAAATTAGGAAACTGTCCCTTCTATTGTAAGGAAAGACAAAGCATAAATCCAGTGTTCTTTGTTCGTCGGAAAATGAGGAGGAAAAAGCCAAAACGTCTACGGAGACCAACTACCACTTTGTTTATAATTTCGTGAATATTGCACAAAGATTTATGTGAATGTAAAACACATATCTATTCAGGAATCAGTTTTAATGACAAAACAGAAAAAAAGAAAGATATGAAAAGCAATGAAGGTTTACGCTGCACTCTCTCCTTTTAAATCAATTACACATGTACGTATTTTTTTTTCTTTGGGGCTATATTAGTAACAGACACACATAAACACACACACACACATATATGTGTGTGTATATATATATATATATATATACATATATATTTATCTACCTATCTACACACACACACACACACACACACACACACACACACACACACACACACACACACACACACACACACACATACACACACACACACGTACGCACACACACACACACACACACACACACACACACACACACACACACACACTGGAAATCACAAGTCATACATTGTCTAACTTCACTGCTCCTGAGACATGAATGTAAAACGTAATAATATCGTCCCATTTCCTCTTATCCTTCACTACGGGTAAGTGTTAATTTCCCCAATCTTTCCTCATAGTTCAAGTCTCATAAATTAAATAAAGCATAAAAATGTCATATCATAAAACATGAAAACGTCACCTCCTTATCTTCGGTCGTCCAAGTTTTAATTTCTTCAGTCGCTCCTCGCACTTCAAGTCTCGTAAAGTTGGCGCTCGTCGGTTGGATTCCGGAGGTGGTCCTCTAACGTATTCATACACTATATACATATTTATATATGTTATACATATAGTATATATATATATATATATATATATATATATATATTTATGTGCATTATATTATATCATATATACATAGGATATCTTAGTATCATCAACTTGAGTCATTCCTAACTTAAACGGAAATGTTCATATTTTGAATCTGGCGTTGCGGCTACCCCCACGATGCAACTGCAATGTACCCCCCCCCCCCCCCCATGGCTGAAGAGTGCACTTCAGCCTATAGTTCAGTGAAAAGCCCACTGAATCCATCGCCATGCAAGGGGCATGAGCTGAAGGAAGAAATGACGGTGATCCCGACGCCCAGGTGGGCGGAAGATAAGAAAAAAAAAAAAAAAAACGAAATTGCCGGTGAGACGCCACTGGCACCGAAAAAGAATTATGGCTACAAGACCTCGACAACACCTCTCCGGCCCTGGGGGATACCCCCCTCGACCTTGTGCGAGGAGACACTCTCTTCTCACCGTATATTTGTCTTTCGCTCCCAGCTACACTGACAGTCTTACTGGAAGATTAATTTGAAGTATTACCTTCAAACTATGTGATGAACAGAGAAACAAGAAAAATATAACGAATACCTTGTCACACACTAAAACAAGGAAATTGATCTTGAAAATGCGTATGCTCTCGACGAAGGTCACTGACCTATGCGACACGGTTGTGTAGCTAGAGAAGGTGAACCAGATGATGTTGGTCCTCACAGAGGGTGTCCTGGGCCTCAAAGCTGCCATACTCTCTGAATTAAATAGCACGCTCCCCCTCCCTTCCCGGGTGCCAGACGAAGCAACTGTCCCTTACCATAAGGCAGGAATGATCGCAGGCCTGGCGGAAGAATACATGTGGCAGAAGTGATGTTACGCCAGCTGACCAATGTGCTTAAACTTTTAAAGGAAATAAAAGCTCTAAAACAACAAAAACAACAACTTAATTAGTGAAATGCTAATACAGGGCATGTAAAAATTAGAAGCAACTGTCACTGTCGAGACAATTGTGTTACCATTAATTGATTATTTAAAATTAATTGCCGTTTAAACAGCTAAAGACATTAGTGGCGAACACCTTGTTAGACGGAAATGTTAAAATATTTAAAACGTTAAAAATCTATCAATAAATGTCTTATAAATAATAATATCATATTAAAAATCAAAGCATAAAATTTATGCTCTAGATGTATAAAATTATTGCATAAACATTATGCAGAATTAGATTTTTTGGAAAATATTAGTCTCTATGTCACAATCCTCCCCCATTTTTCGTTTATGGGGGAAACAAGAAATTACGTCTTTGGTCTTTCCACTACATGTGCGACCGTTAATGGCTCTTGGCATTCCTCACAGCGTGCTTCACTTTTAGCCATCATTGGCCTATGAGTCAGTCTTGTGTGCCTGATTCTTAGTCGGTTGGAATCGATGCTGGTCACCCAAATGCCACAGTCATCTCTCACAGTTTGTTTCCAGAGGTATGCCTCCATTGTCCCCTCTGTTTGTAGCGAAGACAACTGATGCTGGGTTTCATCAGTGGGAGAGGAAAACAAGCATCACAGGGCTGAGCGGCAGCTGCCTTGGCTTTCAGATCAGCTCACTCATTCAAACTGATACCAACACGTGCAATGCAAGCCAATCTTGAACACACACTAGATGTGCTGAGTTTAAACTCTTGATTGCTTGCTAGTCACCTTGACTGCTGCAAGGATGGCATGTAATTCTACAGTGAAGATCGAGGCTGCTAGAAAAAGACTGCCAAATGCAGTCTTCCTTCTGCTCACTGCTGCAAAGCCCATACCATTTTCAGATTTCGAACCATCTGTATATATTGCATCTGATCCTTGGTGTTGAAGAAATCTCTCGCTGACTTCTGCTTCAGATCTCTCCCCTTTCCCAATTCCAACCAAATCTAGCTCGACTTGATTGGTCCAAGGGGGGAATTGGGGAGTTCCAACTGCTAGAACCTTAGTGAGATTTAGATTAAGATCTTCCACAAGATTTCCCATTCCCCTATCATAGGGTCGGCTATTCTCAAGGGGGTTGAAAACCAATCTGGACGTAGGAGATCCCAGAATCACTTGTAGTTTTGCGTAGTAAATCAGGTTCATGTAGCCAGGTGTAATTAAAGAGGTGGTTCTCCACCCTCAGCATACAGGGACTCCACAAGACCTGAAACCCTTGTACAGACTCTACATCAGGAGTTTCTTAAGGCTAACAAAAATCTATGGGAATTAAAAACTTATATCAGAAATGGACACTTTGAACAGTTCTTACAAAACATTGACAATAACCCCTCAATGTCTGAGGTCTGGAAAAAAATGATCATCTCTCAGGTAAACCAACTAACACCCCACAGTGCCATGGTCCTCTTGCTCAAGCTAATATGCTCCTTAGTCAATGGGCTAGAGGGTCCAAATTAAGCTCACTTCCCACATATTCAGAATTACCTTATTCAGTCTAAAATTATATGTAAATTTGCCATTGAGATTGGATCTTCTGATACTGACCCTTCAGACTTTGCTAAGATTACTGAGTGGAAACTGAACAATGCATTAATCAAAGGAAAAGCGTCTACCCTAGGTGAGGATGGAATTACCTGGTCAAGTTTATCACAAGGTATTCTGCCTGGCCCCTGGACACGCAGTCTAATCATCCCTATCCCGAGACGAAACACTGATAAATACTGCCCAATTTCACTAACCTCATGTGTATGCAAAGTTCTAGAAAGGATAATTTTGAACAGACTCAGGTACAGGGTACAAGGTAAATTTTCTCATACTGTACGAATTTCTATCAGGATGTAGAACACAACATTGCTTTGCAGAGTACTTATCAAGCTCTAACCTAGGAAGCAAACTTTTTCTTGACCTTAAATCAGAGAAGTTATCCTTGAACAATTAGTAAACTTTGGCATCTGGGGTAAATTATTAAACTGGATTAGAATGTATCTTTCGAACAGTTCTGTAAGTCTTGTTTGGGGGAATGAGAAGTTCCAGTTTACAATCTTTTGAACTTGGGATGCTGTCCAATATCCTTATGTACAAGATGGTGGCAGATATTCCACTTGGGGATGGTGAACAGCAAGGATAGTGAACATGAGATCAGAACTAAACTTACCCTCCATCCCTGATAGAATAATGTATATTTCCATCATATTTTGGGTCAAAGCTCTGAGGGAACCTGTGTATGTTTCAGATTTCCAAAAACAACTACATCATGATACACAAAATCTCCATGAACATTACGAAGCTGAATGTCCCAATTAGTAAAATACCAAAAGGTATTCCACCATGGAAAAATTCAACATGCTCGTGCACCTTACATGTCTGCCAGTGTTGGGCTAAGTACGAGTTTTCAAGTAATCGCGGGTACGGGTACCCGACTTGGCCTACGCGAGATACCCGGGACCACTATCTAAGTAATAACCTTGATACACGACAGACACTACCCACATGCGCGCACCGCGCGGTGAACCAGGGACCGAAGTTGAAACGATTACTGAGAGACGAGAGGGTGTATTGGAGTAAGAAAGTGCCGGCCGGGACACACCCGGGACCAAAGTTGAAACGATTACTGAGAGTAGTGACGGGAGGATAAGTCCTCCAAGTCGCGTGATGTCACGTGATATATCTGACGCTCTGTTATTGGTCAATAGCCACTGGGTGGTTGCAAGGGTGAACAAAATATTTATATCATCCTCACCTTATATTCATTAATGATCGTACAGTACGCATATCCATTCCCTGTACCCTCTGTAGACCCAACTGTTTTCCTTTTTCCATCATTATGTCCCTATTTCATTAGTGGTTGCAGATCAGTACTCAAATTCGAACTTTAGACCCTGGATATTTGTCTTAGAATATCATAGAAAATACCCGACAATTCATATTCTTCCCGGGTACCCGTCTGGATACTCCGTACTCAACTACCTTTTTACCTACCCGGGTATTCGTCCGTTACTAATATCGACCACAAAAAAAAAAAAAAAAAAAAAAAAAAAAATGGGTCATAACTGAGTGTTAAAACAAATTGAGGTTGCAACGATAAAGAAACACACAATATGTGGGCGATGATGTATGTGAGTGTTACGCTGTGTATCCAGACGTACAGTCTGGATACACAGCTGG
>NC_061858.1:11533781-11541281 GCF_019202785.1 Penaeus chinensis
AACCATATACACACAAATGCACACACACACACACACACACATACACATGTATGCATGGATATAACCATATATATATATATATATATATATATATATATATATATATATACACATATATATGTGTGTGTGTGTGTGTGTGTGTGTGTGTGTGTGTGTGTGTGTGTGTGTGTGTACATATATGTATATGTGTATATAGATATATGTGTGTGTGTGTATGTGTACGTATATGTATGTGTATATATATATATATATATATATATATATATATATATATATATATGTGTGTGTGTGTGTGTGTATGCATATGTGCATACATGTATATGTATGTGTATATATACATATATACTGTATATATATGTATATATATATATATACATATATATATATAATGTATATAATGTGTATATATGTATGTGTATATATACATATGCATATATATGTATATATATATACATATATATACACAAATCTTTCAAATATATTAGAAGCATGATTTTTTTTTCGTACGTCGCAATAAATGCCAAGCCCTAGAAATTCCAACACATATTTCAATTCAAATAATTATTAGAATATTTCTAATTATAAAAATGCAACAAACTGAATAACTGAAACCTTGCAGTGCCGACCTGATTGAGGTCCAAAAGGCAGAGGAAGCCTCAAAATGGACAATAAGATCAGCAATGAAATTGCACCCTTATAACGAGATTATATATATATATATATATATATATATATATATATATATATATATATATACTTAAATTACTGTTTCAATTACTTAGTATTATAACATTTTATGACTTTTATTCCTTTATTTGATTGTATTATAATTTGCTAGATGTAATTATTATCTCAATAGTGTTGTCAGTGTTTGAAGCATTTATAAGTATGTCCGAAACGTTTGGTTATGTTTCTACATTAAATGGATCACAGTGCAACGTTTATTTTAAGACTACCCAATGATGATTTGTTTTATTCTTTTGTATATATATACATATGTGTATGTATATATATATATATATATATATATATATATATATATATATACACACACACACATATGTACATACATATATATCTGTATATATACATATCAATATTTATATCTATATACATATTTATTTGTGTGTGGGTGTGGGTCTTATGGTTATATATATGTTATATATGTATACATGCATACATATAAATATATTTGTTGGTATATATGTATATTTTTTCAAATATTTAAAGTATGTATGTGTGTGGTGCATAAATAAAACAAATGTGGGGTTTGACAATTCTACGTGGTCCAGACATCTTTACAATTCTAACCAATGCATCTTTTGAATCAATAAGGATCTAGACATGGGTCCTCCCTTTGGAATATATTAATATATTTAAAGGTACTGCCCACCATCGGCACTAATATTCTGTAGGATTATATGACAACTTCAGAATAAAATAAAGTAATGATAATAATGCAAGACCCATAACTGATTTAAAAAGAAACAACACATATATGAAAGTAACAGAAACATATCTGTAATGCAAATCACCTACATACAGAATCAATAAACATATCAACTTTACAGAAATATAATTTGGCAATGGAAACATCATAGTCCATTTGGCAGTGTCATTTCAGTGAGCGACTTAAACAATATTCACTGATACTATTCTCAGTGAAACAGTTTTTATGAAGACTCATGCGGCTACATCACTATATACTTAATTTAATTTCTACAATATTGTTTTTTTTTCCAATTTACTAAACTTAGAAGGAAAGCTACCTTGCTTCCCTGGTGAGCTTATGGATGTTTTCTGCAATCCGATGACTGTGACATTGGTAGTTTTTCACCCTTTCTAGGTAGGCTTAACCACTAACTCCTGAACGTTGTCCCGGCTCAGAAGCTAACTGGTCTAACTAGCCGAACATGCCATGTGACTTTGCTGGTTACTCCCCCAGGGCGAGTCTTCCTCAGCTGTTTTGCCTATGCCCATGTGCTGCTCTACACATCTGTAATCACTATTGCCAACACCTCTTGAATCACACACGCCATGCCTAATAATCACTTTTTTATTTAACCCCCTGGTATTACTTTTGTCTTTAATGAGAATTTAAAAATTACTCAAACATTTATTGCACTAATAGGGAACAAAACAAATCCCACTACTGCCACCCAGTGTCATATTAAGACTTTCTCTTATACAAAGTATAATATATTACTACTACATTACTGCTGCTAATTTGTCGAGATCAGTTCTAATACAAATAACGAAAATGTTATTTTGGTAGTATCGCCACCAGTCAGGGTTCTGGGATACCCCTAGAAAACCCAATTTTGACTTACCTAAATTTAATGTGGGTGGCATGCCTTAACAGTCTTCATGCTCGTTGGGTGGGCCGTATTTAGTCCTCTGTTGAGTGTGGGCTGAAGATACAACGGTCATAAAAATAACCTATAACCATTTTCTTTTATTCTACAATCTGATAGCAATAGACAGGTGGCATACTACAATGCATTTATTATTAGCAATAATAAGTATCAGAAAATGAGAAAAATAATATATTACTAGATAAATTAAAATCTAACCCTCCCTTTGCCTACTAATTGTAACTCAATGATCATTACAATATATATATATATATATATATATATATAATAAACAAAAGAGTGAGGCAGAATGTCACTTTACTTTATTGTTACGAACATGTGATCAGTCCTAGACTTCTTTCAGTATTTTCCTTCCCTACACTTTACCTTGATCTATAGTATCTTTTCCAATTTATTCTGTGACACAATCGGAATTATCTCCTTTTACCGATTCCGTTATATCTACGCCAAGAGAGAGAGAGAGAGAGAGAGGAAAAAATAAACACATTAGGCTGAGGGAATCATGGCGTGTTGTCCTCTCAATAATTTCCCCCAACCTCTTTCTCTGCCTCTGCATGTAGGGTGAAGCAATGGAATTACAATTTAGCTCATTAGGATTCAACAGTTATAATAATTCACTTATAAAACATTACAATAAATTAAACAGCAAGAACAACTAAATCCTTGCCTTACTCAGATGAGCTCTTATACATACAACGTTAATTAACATTTTTGTTATCAGTGTATATGTGTAAAAGCCAGTTAGTTTAATAGCATTGTGTTGATATGTAGATTTATTTTGAAATATAAAAGAGATTTCTCAGCTGGAAGAAGAGATTATCTCTGGATAATCAGTGTATAGAATGAACCATCTGGGTCGTGTGCATTCATAAAAGATGAAATATAAGCGCTAGCCTCGAAAGACAAATATCAATTTAATAAGATTTTATTCATTAAGAAATATATTTATGTATACATACATATATATATATATATATGCATATATATATATAATTATATATATGTATATATATAGCTATATATATGTATATATATACATATATATGTATATGTATCATTAAGAAATATAGATATTTATACATATACACGCTTATACCATCTCCCTTCCAAAAACAAAAATAATCAATAACAACATTGAATAAATTCAAAGATGAATAAATTTCCATTGCACACCAACGGCCACGATCAAACTAATCTGCGTAAATAATCCTTAATCAACAAAACATGATATTTTTATCTCAGCCTCTTGTTTCCAAAACGTTTTAACAATGGTCGTGTCATCTTCCCATCTTGCAAATATCTAGCTAAAAGAAAACCTAGAAATACTGATATCAGAATCGCAGTATGGCAATATGATATGACATGCAATATGGCAAGACAAATTCACATTTTGGTATCCGGTTCCAGTTAAAATTAAACTGCTTTACTGAAGATGTGTGTATGTGTGTGTGTGTGTGTGTGTGTGTGTGTGTGTGTGTGTGCGTGTGTGTGTGTGTGTGTGTGTGTGTGTGTGTGTGTGTGTGTGTGTGTGTGTATGTGTGTGTGTGCGCGCGTACACAGAAATCTGTGAATGTATAACTATATGCTTCAATACATTTCTGAAACCTGAAGTTCAAAGCCCTTTTTAACTTGGGCGTATGAAGAGAACAGTAAGTTTCCGATATTGGCTCGAGTAAAGCCATCTTTATGGTTCACTGACTTATTTTCTTGAAGGAAATATTTTGGAGAGATAAAGGTGAAGGAAATTAGAAGAGAGAGAGAGGGAGAGAGAGAGAGAGAGAGAGAGAGAGAGAGAGAGAGAGAGAGAGAGAGAGAGAGAGAGAGAGAGAGAGAGAGAGAGAGAGAGAGAGAATAAAACGAAATGGGGCAGAAAGAGTGAGGGAATAGATGATAGAGGAGGAGGGAGAGCTAGAGAAAGAAGAAGAGGACAAGGGTGAAGAAGAGGGGGAATGGGAGGAAGAATGAGAACGGGCAGGGAAGGAGAGGGTGGGGACGAGGGAAAGGGAGAAGGAGAGAGCAAAAGGCAAAGGAGATTTAGAGTGAAAGTGAAAGTAAGAGGCGGACAGGGGAGGGGGGTGTGGATGAAAAAAAAAATGATAAGGGAGAGGGAGAAAGGGGATATGGAGACACAGAGGGAGAAGAATATTAAACACACACACACACACACACACACACACACATCTCTCTCTGCCTCTGTCTCTGTCTCTATGTCTCTCTCTCTTTCTCTATCACTCTCTCTCTCTCTCTCCATATAGAAATATATATATATATATATATAAATTTATAGATATATATATACATATATACACATATTTATATGAATGTATATATATATATATATATATATATATATATATATATATATATATATGTGTGTGTGTGTGTGTGTGTGTGTGTGTGTGTGTGTGTGTGTGTGTGTGTGTGTGTGCGTGTGTGTGTGTGTGTGTGCACACATATATATGTATATATAAACATATATATGTATATATAAACATATATATGTATATATAAACTTATATATGCATATATAAACATATATATGTATATATAAACATATATATGTATATATAAACATATATATGTATATATAAACATATATATGTATATATAAACATATATACATATATATGTATATATAAACATATATACATATATATGTATATATAAACATATATACATATATATGTATATATGTATATATATATACATATATACATATATATGTATATAGACATGTACAGTTCTAGAATTATACTTCAGTATTGCTGGATCCTATTTGTACATCTGGCAAGCTAAATTGTGAGTGGTAGAATACGAATAACCAACAAGTGTATTAATATTTATTTTCTGAAACTACATAAGCCAATTGATTTTTCATTTTACAGTTTCGAAATCCACCAGGATTCCATCTTCAAGTCTGAATAGGAAATTGAGAGGAGAGGCAGATGAGGGCAGACGAACGGAGGTCAGGTCAAATCAGGTCGGAGAATCAGTGGGGCACAAGCCATCAGATGGACAGGTCAGCGTCGCGAATTGTCTTTCCTTCCGCTGATGTCCATGCCCGCAGACTGGTGGAACCCTCCTGAATAACGCTGCTGCTGTATAACAATCCTCCCTGACCTGGCCTCGAACCTAGGTCACTCCGGCTATGAGACCGGAGGGCCAGTACTAAACCAACCATACCACACGACCCACTCTTAATCGCTCCCCTCGTCCTCCGCCTTCTTTCTCATGCCAGCCATCCTGCGCATAATCCGCCCGATTCTCCAACCTAACCTGACTTGCCTTCGCTTCCGTTCGCCTGTCCTCACCTGCCCTGTGTTATCGCGTTCCCTCTCCTCTCTCTTTTATACCTCCCCCCCCCCCCCCTCTACCATCCCTCTTAGCCTCTAGGCTAGTACAGTGGTGACGTGTCGGCCTCTCTTCCGAGGGTCGGCGGTTCGCGCCGCTCAGGCGCGAGAAGTTGCAATTGTCGCCTGGAGGTTACTGCTATGGCTGGGCACAACGGCGGGTAAGGACTAAGCTCAGCCGAGTCAGCACCAGCTGACATACGTTAGCAAGTCGGCATCAGGAATGGATTCGTCCGAAAAAAACAGCTGTTCTACGTAAACAGACGACACGCCCACCTAGTCACGTGACCATACGAAAGAAATTTCGTAAAGCTTATTATGAGTACTTTAATGCATTTATGCTACACATAAATATTTTAATGATATCTTTGTATTTTTTTCCTTTTATTTAAGCGTTTTGAATGTGTATCAACAAGTTTTGGATTTTATTTTTGCATTTTAAATGTTATTTTCACGTAGATATCTTGGCCAGCGTTCCGAAAGGCGGGATACTTCAGTTGTTCACCAGCCGACAGTTGTTAACACTTGAGTTCTAGCTGCAGTCTTTGACCAAGGCGTTTCACGGTAATCCTCGGCAGACAATGGCATTCTACTGAGTGAGTATTCTCTTTCATTCAGTTATTTAGCACTTCTTTTGAAGTTGTATTTGATTATCCTTATTCTCTTTGTTTCCTGTTTTAAGGTAAACTGAAAATTAAATAATCTTATTGACGGGACTTTAAAGAAAACTGACAATTTTGTCAGTAATTCTAGTTTTAATGGAATATGGAAAACATTACAAAGTCATACAACATAACTTATAAGAAGACTAGCATTTTGACTATAATTGATACATATATTGATAGTGCAGGCTTAAATGAACAAGAAAAATAATTCAGACATTTGCTATAGAGATCGTTTTATGCTTATTTAGTTAATATTTTCAGATCATGCCCCGGCACCGTTTCCAGGAAAGCTGGCTTTCCAATGAACTTTTTAAGTCGTGATTGGCAAGAGTTCCAGATGACACCACCAGGGCATACTGTCAGGTGAGGAAAACTGTTTTTATATTTGAACTTACACATCATATAGTTTTTTTTACAAAAACACACACAAGCGCGCATGTACGCACACACACACACACACACACACACACACACACACACACACACACACACACACACACACACACACACACACACACACGCACACACACACACACACACACACATACACACACACACGCATTATTTCTTCATTTCAATTTCAATCTTTATTTTTTCTTTCCTTAGGTATGTCATAAGCGCCTGATGGCCGATATCCCTGGCCTCAAATACCACCGAACATCGAGGCAGCAGATGTCCCTGGAGGAGAGGCAAAAAGGCAGCCAGTCGAAGGCAAGAGAGTGCCGCCCCTGAAGAGCACCGTGGCACAGCCGAACAGCAAAGGACTTTGCCGAATGCTGTGCAGTTTGCGACTTTTCTTTTTAACAGGAAAATGTTTCCTGATTCTGCCATCGCAGCCCAGATGGCCATCAAAAGAAAAAAATGTTCGCAAATTACTAAGGTTTTGGGGGAGTTCCTTGCTAAGAAATTAGCAAGCAAACTGAAAACAAATAAATTAGTTTGATTATTGATAAGACAACAGACTGCTCCACGGACAAAGCATGTGCCTTGGTTGTCAAAGATTTTGACAAGGAAAGTAATAAAATTCAAACGGCCATGCTAGACCTTATCATTGTTCATGATGGAAATGATGGGTCATCTGGAGAGTCATTGTTTAAACTAATCCTTAAC
>NC_061858.1:11553781-11558781 GCF_019202785.1 Penaeus chinensis
TTACAACGGAATGGTTTGTAAGATCTCTAGTCATCTTGACTGCTGCAAGGATGGCATGTAACTCTGCAGTGAAAATCGAGGCTGATCGAGAAAGACTGCCAGATGCAGTTTTCCTTCTGCTCACTGCTGCAAAGCCCACACCATTTTCAGATTTCGAACCATCTGTATATATTGCATATGATCCTTGGTACTTAGAAGTGTGTTGAAGAAATATCTCTCTGACTTCTGCTTCGGATCTCTCCCCTTTCCCGATTCCGACCAAATCCAGCTCGACTTGATTAGTCCAATGGGCGACTTGGGCAGTTCCACTGGGTGTCGTTCCTGTTCAGCCCGAAGACTGGAGAATCGGGCAGTGTAAGATGCTCCAGAGGAGATCTCTGCCATGGATTTTGCCAGCTCATTTGCAACATCTGTTCTGTCTGTCAGGATTATACCATCTATTTTCAGAGCAGGTGATGATATGGATGTGCTCTTTCCAGCGATATTACGCACCGTGTCCCATGCCCATGCTAAGGGGGTCCCAGAGTTAATTAAGGAGACATACTACCTCCATGATGTCCGCCTAGCCTCCTTTAGCACTCACCTGGCCTTGGCTCAGGTATTTTTGTACTGGATCAAGGTTACATCGATTGGGCGTCGTTTCAACTGCCTTAATGCAGCTTTTATTGCTCTGACAGCTTGTTGGCATTCATCAGACCACCATGGTACCGGAGGTCAACGGTACTGCCCGCTACTTCTGGGAATGGATGCTTCTGCTGCAAGGTGAATTCGTGATGTGAAGTGATTAACAGCATCTTGAACACACTGTAAATCATTCACAGATCCTTGCAATATTGCAGTTGATCTAAAAAGATTCAAGTCTGCCTGTTCAAGTCGCCATCTCTGGACTCCATTGGCTGGAATACCATTTACCTCCTCCAAAAGTATTGGATAGTGGTCACTTCCATGTAAGTCTTCCATGACCTGCCAAGTAAAATTCAACTGTGAATCAGGTGAACCAATTGACAGGTCAATATTGGAGAATGTCCCAGTCTGAATTTGGAAATGTGTGGGTGCGTCACTGTTCAGTAAAACTGCATCTACTCTTGAGAACAAGGACTCCAAGGCCCTTTCTCGAGGGTTGCACAAAGTGTCTCCCCAGAGGTGATGCCGACCATTGAAGTCTCCCAAGAGTAGAAATGGATGAGGCAACTGCCCAAGTAAATCTTCCACATCATCCATGTTGAGATTAAGTGGAGGGAGGTAGATGGATGCAACAGTGTAAGGTCGTGTCAAGCCTATTCTCACAGCCTTCACCTGCAGTGTTGTCTGCAGGTGGATGGCCTGGAAGGGAATATCCTGATGTACCATCACTGCTACTCCTCCATGAGGGCCATTATCAAAGGTTCCATAATGGGCTTGAACTTGGAATCCTCTCAGGGAAATTTTCCCTGATCATAATATCTCGTAGGCATACACAAACTAGATTACATGAAGCTATCAGATGTTGCAGTTATTCCCATTTTGCATGAATTCCTTGAACATTCCATTGGATTAGGGTATCCAGTTCTTCAGGTTGACAAACTACGTCATAAACCTGTGGTTAAGGCCCGCCCCACACCTTTAGGCTGTCCCTTTCCAGCATCTTGGGAGTACCTTTTGATGGGTTGTTTAACTGTGGAACTAGTTTCCACAGGCTTCCTTTGGACAGGCTCAGAATTTCTTTGCTTGGGCAAAGGACGGACCTGAGCCTTCGGTTCAGGAACATTCTGTCTAACAGCGGAGGCCCCTATGGATGTGGTAGCCTCAGGAGCCCTGTCTGGTGGGCTCCAAAGACCCGACTCTATGAAGAGTCTTTTGAACAGGCTCAGGATTCCTCTGCCTGTGCAAAGGGCGTACCTGAGCCTTTACTTCAGGGGGATTCTGCCTAGCAGCAGAGGCCCCTGTGGATGTGGTGGCAGCTAAAGCTGTGACCGTTGAGGCCTCTGGAGCCTTAACTGATGGCTCCAAAGACCTTACTTTGGGAGGAGGAGTCTCCTCAATAGACCCTTCACTCCTACTCCGTTTCTGGTGCAACAACTCACCAGAGGCATTTTCAGCATTTGCTGACTGAGGTTTACAGGTAGTGGCAGACTGTGTGGTGATAGAAGTATTGGAGGGTAAGGGATGGCAGGAATTAGGATGAGATAGAACTGAGGCAAAGGGACTTACCCGGCTGTGCAAATAGCACACGGGCACGTCGCATTGCTTCTGTAAAACTAACTTTCTTCTTGGTCCTTATTACCAATACTTCTTTTTTAAACTTGTACCTTTTACATTGCTTAGAAGAAGCTTCATGATCTTCTTTGCAGTGGTAACAGCATATTGGACCTGGACAGTTGTCATCTCCTTGATGACCTGTTGTACCACATTTCACACACACTCTTGGTTGTTCATTTTCCTTAAAACGGCAAGTGTTGGCTCCATGCCCATAACCCTGGCAGTAGAAGCACTGCATAGGGTTGGGCACATATGGCTTTACCTTGAGGTGGTTCCATTGCAGCGTGCAGCATCGTTCAACCTCCAGGACTCCTGTCCCCCCCCCCCTCCCCCCCGCGGCAAGGCGGCTTCCATTAGAGGGTTAAGAGAAATTAGACTACATGTCATAGTTGTATGTCTGTTGTACTTTTAACCATTTTAGTTTGTTTATATGAGGTCACATTTATTTACATTTCCCAGTGCTACTCGTGCCGCGAAGTTCTGTAGTTCTTATGTCCTTTGTTTTTGTGTTTTGTTGGAGCCCTAGATATTTAGACAGTAATTAATGACCAAGTGCTAGTGTTTCTGTGGATATTTTATTTTTGATGTGATTAAAGTATATCAGAGTGCCCATAACTTTTCTGTAGATGTGATCAACGTGTCTCAAATATGATGTATCTGTCTACGTGTACCCTTAGATTTTTTTTTACTGTTGTGTTGGCTTTGATGTGGCAACCTTATAAATCTATAACCGTATCTGTGGGTATTTTTTCTATAATCTGACGGCCGCCTATAAAAACACATTGTATTTTTTGTGGATTTAGTTTCAGGCAATTCATATCGAAGTATTGTTTTGGTTCTTAGGATCTGTTTTTTTCCCCTATCATTTCCTTTAGATTGCTAACAGAGGCGGTGTGAAGAAATTGAAAATCGTCGGTGTCTGAATAAGGAGAGTTTTTTGCAACTGATGACAGATCATCAATGAATATGATGAATAAGATAGGGCTTAGGATTGAGCCTAGTGGAACACCGAACGAAACTGATTGCTTTGATACTTTTTCATGGATTTTGACCGAGTTCTAGCGGACAGGTAACATTTGAACCAAAAATTATCAATTTCGTTATTTGTTAGTTTGTTTACAAGTAAATAATGGCTGACACTGTCAGGGGCCTTCGATAGATCACACAGAATGATCAAATTGATCTGGTTGTTGTCTAGATAATTATAAATTTCATTTGTGACTTTTAAAAAAGCTGTTTAGTTTACTCCTAAAACCGTGTTGCGTGTTAGATATAAAGTTATTCGCTACAAAGTGATGTTAATTGGTTTGCAACTATTTTCTCGAGAACTGGATATTACTAGATATATATTGATGGGTTTATAATTATTAATTTCGTTTCTGTCACGGGATTTGAAAACATGTGTTATGATACCATGTTTCCAAAGTGATGGATGACCACCGGTGACAAAGCTGCATAAAGAGTCATAGGCGACTGGAACGGAAAAGTAGGCAGTGTATGCGATTCAGGGCTGGCTTATAAGCACTTGGCAACAGAAACAAAGCTGGAAATAGACTGATAGATTTTTGCTTGGTGAATCAATTTGTGATTGCGAACACATTATTTACGCAGCACAGAAGAAGGCTGTACATATGGACAACATCCGATATCAATAAAATCAAAATATATATCATCCTGTGTAAAAGGTTAAATCTGTAGTAAAAACAATCAAAACATTACCTGGCGCCGACTTAGGTACAGATCTCGAGCTTCTTGTCGCAAAACTCAAGGTTAAACTGGAAACTTTAGAGCACGACAAAACAAAAGAAGAAAAAAAAAAAGAAGTCAGATATGACACCAACAGTTTATCAGATAAATACAGTGTGAAATAAACACATTTGGCGAAGAAGCCTAAGCTTTGAACCCAGATGAAATGTGAAACAAAATAAAGGACGTAGTACAAAAAGCAGCAGAAGACATCGAGGGAAAACTGTGAAGAAAAGAGCATCAGCTAGAGTATTGGAAGTATCCGAGGCAATACCCTTTGCAGAATTGAAGTCTTTGCAGTATGGACGTGCCGTAGAATCCTTCGAATGCGTTGGGTTGAAAGGGTAAATTTTTAAAACTGAGGATACCAAATAAAAATACCATATTTTTTTTTTATCATAAACGCTTCATTCAAATCCTAAATTCAGGTATATAACTGATTTGTCCTTGAGAAACGCGTTGGTACAGGCGTAAATTTTTCATAGTCAATGCTTACGTTATCTGGCAGTCATAACCATAAAAGTAACAATTTTATCATACATAGATTTAATAACTTATTCACCTATTAATATATGTATGATTTATAAACAAATTATCTTTATGCTTATTCTTTATTTCTATATCAGTAAAATCGAAGGATAGAATAGAAGGAGTGAAATGAGATATAGAGCAGTTTGCGTATCGAGAAATTGCTTAAAAGAAGTGAATTCGTATAACAATAACAGAAACCTAATATGCAGTCAAACAACGAAAGCATAGATGTATAACAAAATGCCCTTCGTAGATGATGTTGTTAATATGGTAATTCTTTCCTAATATAATAATTCCTCACACAGCTCATTCCTCAATAATCTAACACGTAACTAAATATAGTACATGTGTGTGTGTGTGTGTGTGTGTGTGTGTGTGTGTGTGTGTGTGTGTGTGTGTGTGTGTGTGTGTGTGTGTGTGTGTGTGTGTGTGTGTGTATGTGTGTGTGTGTGTGTGTGTGTGTGTGTGTGTGTGTGTGTGTGTGT
>NC_061858.1:11563781-11568781 GCF_019202785.1 Penaeus chinensis
AAAATAAAAAGAAAAGTCATGGAATTTTGCTTCGTAAATTTGTTGAATATCTATTCAAACCTTCTGGCGAGACTTACCTATACATTAACTACTTACGATTACTAACGCCACCACTTTCGACACAACCTCAGTAAGCAAAACCTTTTGTAATCTATCACCAAGTAACATAACACTGCACTAAACGATAAATACAAGGAAGATAATAATAATAATAATAATGATAATAATAATAATAATAATGATAAAAACTTTAAAATCCGCTGCGTTACGGTGTTACCTTGCCAGAAGCCAGATGACGCTTCCTCCGCTCCGCCAATTTGAAGGCGCGTGAGAAGTGAGGGTGACATGACTGACATGAAGTGAACGTGACGGCACTGACACAGGTCGCGGGGAGATCAGTGAGAACAGCTGGGAGAGTGGAAGGGAAGATGAATAAGGTGAGAAAAGCTAAGTGGGTCGTTGCAAGGGCTTTTCAGTGATGGCTTGGCGTTCATTTCCTGGGTGTTGTTACCCAATATTTGTTATAATCTCTTATTTGTAACCTTTTTATATTACTTATTTTATGATTTGTATATGATGTATCACGTATTAAAATCTGTTCTGGGGCTATTATTAATTTTAACGTACCGTCACTTGTACATAAGTATAGATATGCAAAAATACGCACATGTCTGTCTACTCTCTATCTGTGTGTGTGTGTGTGTGTGTGTGTGTGTGTGTGTGTGTGTGTGTGTGTGTGTGTGTGTGTGTGTGTGTGTGTGTGTGTGTGTGTGTGTGTGTGTGTGTGTGTGTGTATGTGTGTGTGTGTATGTGTGTGTGTGTATGTGTGTGTTGCGTGTGTGTGCGTGTGTGTGTGCGTGTGTGTGCGTACGTGGGTGCGTTCATACGCTTATGTGTCTGTCTGTCTGCCCATGCTCGTGCCCGCACACACAACAATTCCATAGCCGAGCCCTTCGACCCGCACCGATGCATTCCTCCCCGCCGGCGGCGTGAGCGACAAAGGCGTCCGTCCCCAGCGTTCGAGTCGAAAGGAAGCCCGAAAGTCTGGAGACACGCCAGCTGGGATCCCCGGGTACGCATTAGTGCCACTTACCAAGTCCGAGATGCCTTCGTCGCGGATCGTTTTGGGGAAAAAAAAAAAAAAAATAGAAGCTGCGAAAAGGTGTTTCTGTACTTGGGTTAAATCTCTGAGGATTTTTACTTTCTGTAGTCAGGGTCTCACTTTATTCCAGTTTTAACTGCATTTGATTTTTTCTCATCATTCTTCTTCTTACCTTTTTTTTTTTTTAAATCATTTCTTGTCGTCCGTCTGTTTCTTCGAATTGGCGCAGTTGCTTTCAGATTTCTTCGAACGAACGCTGTTGGGGAGAGACCTGTCAACTTCACGTAGTGTGTTCATATTCGAGTTTGCAGTAAAAAAGAAAAAGAAAAAAATGGATATTAAGGTGATCAGTTGGCTCCTTCCGTTCTCAATCACTCTCTCCCTCTCTCTTTCTTTGTCGGTCTTTAGCCCACTTTTTCTCCCTTCCCCCCGCTCTCTTTTGCTTTCTCTTTCTCACTCCCTTTCGCACTCTCTTTTGCTTTCCTCCCTTTTTCTCCCCTCCTCTCTCTCTCTCTCTCTTTCTCTCTCTCTCTCTCTCTCTCTCTCTCTCTCTCTCTCTCTCTCTCTCTCTCTCTCTCTCTCTCTCTCTCTCTCTCTCTCTCTCTCGCTCGCTCGCTCGCTCTGTCTGATTACACGTTTATGGCTGATAGTGATTATCTGTTAGATGATTTCCTTTTTTGTTCTTCCTCCCAAACGGCTTCGGTGACAGTTTTTCGTCCTTATTTCTCATACTTTCATTTCGGAAAAATAGGATTAGATAATACAGCAGTGGTCTTTACTTTGTGGCTCGTGGTAGAGATAAAGATAGTTTTATAGAGATAAGTAACTCCACGCCTGCTGCCGTATCAAACACCGGACCTAGACCTACAATGACAAAACTATGAAATCAGCTTCCCATGCCAAGACATACGAGTGGCAAGGAAAGGAGTGACATTTCTGTAGTGGGGTTATATCTCTGGCGCTTCCACTTTCGCCTCACCCCCTCCACCCACTCTTCCTCCGCTCCCGCCTCCACCAAATCACGCCCACGTCCTCTTTCCTTCCCCGTGGCCCCACCCACGTACTAAAATTTTCACGTGTTCCCAATAAAACTTTTGTCCATCACTGCTATGTGTTATGCATAACTATTTTGCGCCGTTTCTAACAGTCATATTCTTAAGCAAAAATTGTGTTATCCCACTTCTGACACGCTCCACAAGTGGATTCCACAATTTTCCGTATGCTTAAACAAGGAATTGTGCCATTCCACTTTTGTGCATTCGGCGCATTTCACATGTGGATTCCTTTTTGTGACGCATGCCACAATTGTGACACGCGATGAGATTTAAGCCTTGGGATTGAGAAATGGCAAATGCAGAACAAAATTTTAGGAATGGACCTAAAATTTAAGATAAGAGAATATCATTTAAAGCTTAAGGCACTAAGAAATGGTAACCTAGAACGTGAACTAATCTAAACAAAACTGGAGAATAAAATTGTATCATTGTATTATTTTGAATAAATTATTTGTCATTTTGCATAGAAACCTTTGTAACATATATGAAAGTTAAAATATTGTAAAATATTGTACTATAGTAATACAATGTATAGACAGATTTTGTTAACGGCTTACTCTTCCTTCTTGTAAAGGCTTTCTTCGTAAATACCTTTATTTTGGCAATGTGATATTACATATGTTGTTATTCGGTGATTAAAACATCTTGGTGGATTTCGGAGATATTTACAAGAAAACTCAATGAGAAATTCTTCTTTTGTTTAATACATGATAAATACATGGTCTAAAAGTAATTCAGCAGTATCTGGCGACGATCCACACTGCCTTGCGCATTAAAAGGATGACCAGCATGGTTACCAGGGAGAGGATTTGGTTGTCAGGGTCTTATGCTCGAGCTGAAGTGGCACCTTCTTTCAGATAGCAAGGTTTTAACCTTTGTGTTGTCCAGACTCTAGCAACAATATTGAACAAGTATAGTTGTGGCCCACACACTACCTGTACTATCAAAGTAAATGCGCCTTTCCTGTTTTTGAAGCCCTCTAATTGGTCACTAGGTGGCTATACGGGTGTAGTTAATAAAGCCAACAACAGGCATTCCGGCAGATGCCAGGAAACCCCCAATCACTAAGTGTTTCACTTGCTCCGATCATCTCAATGGTGTCATGGCTCATACTTGTCACGCGGCTGCTGCATCTGCTTGCATAACATCGTGAAACATGTAGCATTCAGAAACTAGTGAATGCCGGTGGCCTTATACCTCTAGGTGATGAGCACTTGTAGGTGAAGGGGCACAGCAACACCTGTTGGATGAAATTATGGTCAATTTTCGGTATAACACTGGATTCACGAAATTGAAATATATTAACAAATAACGAGTAAGCACCTATTTAGGAAACGTTTCTTCTAAATAAATAATCGCCGCATATGTACTCTAAAATGAGAACCAGTTAGGTTGAGTTTAGATTAAGTTGTAATGAAAAAGTTTGATTTAGTAATATTGATATACACAAATAGTATATAAACATTTTGTTTTATCATACATAGATATAAGAAAAATGAAATAAATTTAAAATTAAGAAGAGGGATTTTGTAAGAAAATTTTAAAATTAGAAATGAACTTAAAAGCAGATCATAATGACCTCTGTTGTTAAGAGCCTGGAGTGAGTCTTGGGATAGAGTCTTCTATACAAGATCATGTGCAGCCTCCTTCGTCCTCCTGAATCGCGACAGATATTCTCCACTGCCGTTGCCTCGAAAGGATTCATGCGGTCGACCACTTCTCGGTGTCCTCTGCAGGCGATCCTAGTACCGGAGGTATTGCAGATGACGGAACATGATTCTAAAGTTTGGATTAAGGTTCTATAGCAAACAGTGGATATAACATTTATTAATATATTTCAAGGTGCTGTTGCTTAAATCCAAGACGGGGCGATGCATAATGATTTTCGCCCAAAAAGCAGAACACAGGGAGTTTTCTTGGAATAATATAACATATAGCAATCTTATAATAGTCAGTCTGTAAACTATCAAAATTTGACAAGAGAAATTGAATGCATTATACAGCATATTTTAGATGTAAAAGCACAATGCTTTATGGAACTTATCTGTCAGAGATTCGGGATTATCACAAAATAAAATAAAACTATCTAACGGAATCCTTTAATTTCATGCTCATTCCAAGATGTTTAGTCTGTGAATTTCATAACCTTAAAATATGGGGCGACTGCATTATTACGTAAAAAAAAAAAAAAAAAAAAAAAAAAAAATCTTACCTTAACAATCGGAGAGTACAAATTATCAATTCAAAGGCTTCAATCGACAACATTTGAAGTCGATTTTCAGATGGAAGTAATGTTGATAAAAAACTGCAGATATAAATTGACAAGAATAAAACGAGCAAATTTTCCCTTTGGACTAATATACCAACCTTTATAATTATCTAATTTCTAAGAAAAAGGTTTTATGGCACATCTTTCACATAATCGCAATTGGAATAAAGTGTGCAACGCGATTAAGGGATTCACATTTTGTTCAGAAAATGTGCACGTTTGGTGGTCGCACAAGTGTGAACAGCACAAAAGTGAAATCCAGAATTTTGTCTGAGATTCACACAAAATGTGAATCCCAGAATTCGGACATTCCACAGTGATTAAGCTTATGGTTTAGCAGCGAATTGGTGTCCACATTTTCTTTAATAATACGACCGTAAGTAAAAATGATAAGAAATTAGTAACTTCGCAGTTGTATATAACTACAGTGTTTATTTATGAAGATTCATTTTCTTAGCTACGTTTTCTTGGCTACACGCCATTTATTTCATTAATACTTAATACTTGATTAATACTTGGGATATGAAGTTCAAAGTTTATTTTGACGAAAAAAAGTTACGAGTCAGTTAACTAA
>NC_061858.1:11578781-11583781 GCF_019202785.1 Penaeus chinensis
AATTACAACACTCACACCTTCCTGCAACAGACGGTACAGTTATACCAGCTGCTTATGTTTCTCGCAAAGGTGAGCAGCCCCCCCCCCCCCCAATAAAATGTAAAATGTTTATTTTTTCCTTTTTGATGCCATAATTGTTGTCAAGTAACCAGAATCAATATAAACTTGTGAGAACATATGAACTAAATCAAGTCTCTGTTAAGAATCCTAGCGCATGTTGAAAATAAAACTAATGATATGTAAATATATGTAATGATCTCCTACAGGTTTGTGTATTTGCTATTACAGTGTTGTCCAATGTGGGGTCCACAGCCTTGTTCCAAGGATTTCGCGGGAAGACCATAAAAAGCTACACACGTCACATGTAGACCTACATACACTTACACAAAATGTTTATAACATAGTAGCTCCAACAGTAGTCTAGTGACCTGTTCTCGTGATCTCTCGCGTCTCACATACCAGAAAAGCCATGTGTTCCTTATCTCACAGTAATTCCACTGTCCTCAGCCGATTCCAACAGGTCTACACCCAATATAATGACGAAGTGACCTTAGAACGCGCTAATTCAACCCTTATTGCTCGTGAACAATTCCCATGCTGTTATATAGATGTCTATGTGTATAATTATGTCTTGTTTATACTCATAAAGTTAGTTAGAAAATGCTTATTCTGAATCACTAAGTATGTTATTGCTATCTTTGTCGATATTCAAATGCCTTTATGTTTTATGAATACTCAGCATTTTGTCTCCTTATCACGAAGCTTTTTAGTCTTGTAAACACCATAATTCTTCTTACATACAACCGTATATAAGGTACCCTTGCTCGTTCACCACGAAACCACCATGTTACCATATATATTCCATTATGAAATGTTCCAAAACGAAGTTTGTTCATAGAAATTTTTGAGCAGTCCAGACAGACCGCTCGCCACAGCAGGCCGGGCAGGTCGCCCCGCTCTTCCCTGGGCATCTCTGCCTTGCCTGTCCTCTGTATCCCACCTACCACACTCCAGTGCAAATAAAGCTTTGAAGCTGCATCATCTTTCACTTTCAAGAACAAACACCAGTACCCTACAAGAGAGTAGAGTTTAGTTTAGTCCTTTATTTACCACCCCGGCTAACTGCACAGGCGTGGGCAAGCTGTGGCACATTTAATGCATGGTCATAACATTACATAGTGGTATTACATTTGAATTTTAGTCTATAACATTATTATGAGTACTTTATCAGTTTCAGGAAAGGAACAATTGCACAGTCCTTTATCCACTCATCTGCCACGCCGGCATATAGCTTGGGCGTGGAAAAGCATTAATACATTTGATATGCGGTTATGTGATACTACATTCCAAATTTAGGATACAACATAAGTATATCTTCTAAGACATCAGATGATATGAAGTAGTTACATAGTTCTCGGTACCTCATGCTAGGTGGTCTGAAAGACTGTAACACATAGCACTCTGAGATATAATGTACAAGTGTTCGCTTATATTCTTCATTACACAGTTTACACTTAGTTTCTTCGACATTACAAACTGTACTGACCTGCCAATACAATCTATAACCAAGCCTGATTCTTGCAGTCACAACATCACACTGTCTTGTTCTTGTTTTATATAAACCATAGATGAAGGAATCTTGCCTAAACCGGTCATAGTGCTTTATGCAACAGCTTTCAGGGCGTTGAGATTTAAGCAACTCAGTCAAATCCTCCCTGAAGGAAGCTTTAATGATGTATAAAATCCTAAAAAGAGGTATCCCAAGATTTATATCCACACTTTGTTTGTCACATGCTGACTTTGCTAGGCGATCAGCATGACCATGCCTAGTGATGCCAACATGCGATGGAATCCACACAAAACGTATATTATGGCCTCGTTCTTTTGCACGATACACGTTTATCCTTATGTCATTTACAATATTTCCCGCACCTTTGTTTAGAGTTCAGAGCCTGGAGAGCACTCTGTGAATCGCAGTAAATGATCCCTGAGCCTTGATTCAATAGAAATTTGGTGGCCATGAGTATTCCTGCCAACTCAGTTTGCATAGTGCTAGCCCAATCATGAACACTCCTACAATCCTGGTGCTGCAAAATATTGTTTTTATATACAACAATAGCGCAGCCTGCTCTACTCCCAGACTGCAAGGATCAGTCAGTGTAGCATTCATATGCATTGGAAAGAGTTTCTAGATACTCATTTATAACTGCAAGTGCATACTGCTTAAGTATAGCAGAGGGGACACTGTTTTTTGGGGGGGCAGTCGTATAATAAACACTCAGGTCAGACATTTTCCAAGGGTTACGGAACGTCCATGTAGGGTCTTAGTTATGCGTGCGTATGTTCAGCTGTGCTAAGTGTTTACATGTTACTTGTTCCCATGGATTTGAGTATGAATCCGTGTTGTCATTCAAAGTTAGCTCTTCTATTCTGTGTTTTAGCTGTCTTTGAAACTCTGTACAATGGAGGGGTTCTCTAAATGATTTGACACTAAATGTGGTATTTATGTATAATATTCTTTCATAAACAGAAGGAAAATTAAGTTCTGTTCTCATATTTACAATCCTTGTTGTTCTAGGGGCACCAAGAATGATCCTCATGGCTTCATTTTGTACACTTTCTAGACTAGTCAACTCGGATTCCTTGAACAATACTAAGTGCAATGCATGGTAATCTATGACAGACCTTATGTTTGACAAGTAAAAGAGTCTCGCAATATTGACATTAATACCATGGTCTTTGCCGACAAGTGTCTGAAGTGGCTTCAGCCGCTCCCACTGCCTTTTCTTCAGGTTTCTAATAAACTCTGAATCATTAACAACCACCCCGAGGAATTTGTATTGATGGCAGAGATCTAGCTCAACGTCATTTATATGAAACCTAGGCAGAGGGATTGTCTTTGGGTTAAGTGCCTTGTTTTTTTCAGTTGAGATTATCAAGCCACACTCAGTAGCCCTTGCAGAAAGTATATCTAGAATCTCTTGCATTTTCTCCTCGGATGAGGATTTAATACAATGTCATCGGCATAGCAAATAATGGAGTCATTGCCTACAAGTGGTATATCGCCCAGTAATCTATGCATTAGGATATTAAATAGCATGGGACTAAGTACGCCTCCCTGAGGTGTGCCGAGTTCAAATACTTTTGTATGAGTACTCTTAATGCCCTTGAAGAGAAACTGAGCCGATCGATTCGACAGATACATTTGAATCCATGTTAACAGTTTTCCCTAAATAACAAAGCTAGCTAGTTGCTCAAGGATAATTTCCCTGTTTCCAATATCAAAAGCAGATTTAAGATCAAGAAATACGGTTTGCATGCCTGGGTTTGAGTTTGTTAAGTACTCTGCAAAACAGTGCTGACTGCTACGCCATGGGAGAAATCCATACAGTCTGGGGGATAACTTAGCATTTATGCGATACATGAGCCTGTTCAGAATTATTCTCTCAAGTACTTTGCACAGACAGGAGGTCAAGGAAATGGGTCTGTATTTATCAGTATTGGGTTTGGGTATAGGAATGATTAAGCTTTTAGTCCAGGAGCTTGGGATGATTCCTTGTGATAGGCTGAGTCTATACAGATGTAAAAGTGGGTTGCCTGGTACCTGAGCAATGTGGCGAAGGACGCTGTAAGTAATGCCGTCCTCGCCAAGGGCGGTTGCCTTACCTTTCAGAAAGGCATTGCTCAGTTCCCACTCGGTTATTTCGACAAAGTCGGAGGGGTCAATAGCAGCACATGCTATTGCTATATTGAAATTTCTATCTATTTTCGACTTGTTGAGCGGAGAGGAACACAGCAGCCAACTTTTATTACACTGGTGGCAGCGGTGGGATAATGCACCACACAAAGTACAAGTTCTCTGAAGATATTCTATCGAGTCCTGCAAGCGGAGACACCTTTGTCGACTACATCTCACGATACAGCTGCGATTTCCTGACATTAAGCACGAAGCCAGTCTTCCCTGCCAAGCTGACGTCGCTCCTCTCTCAGCGCACAATACTTCAACACTTGCCATAGTCTTCAACACTTGCTGCAATTGTCTAACGCCTGCAACATCAATCAACACTGCCCTGCCAGTACCTCAAGGTGAGTTCCTTTATCCATGTTGTTCTCATTTGTTCAGGAAATCCCCTGGGAAGTGAAGCGTCTGATTTCTCTCTCTCTCGCAAACACCTGTGTTCCTCCCCTCATAGAAAACGACATCTCCCCTCAGCTGACATCTGTCTCGCGCTCACCCTGCGTGCGCCTCACCTCACTCATGCTCTGTGGTTTGACTAACTTTTCTCTTTGTTACTCTAATTCCTCTGTAGTTCTGTCTACCTATCTCCCTATGAGTACTAAATTTGTTTTCATGATGATTTCTGATCCACACGATGCTGAATTCCAGTTCATGCATTATGAACTATTTCACAGGAAAATCTTTCCTGTGTTTGTTTGCATGTTTAGAATAATTATGTTCATAAAAAAAATCATTCCTGTATCCTAGCATGTAACTATTCTTAATTAACAACCTATCAATCCTGCATTTTTGCATGCAACTAGTCTCTTTTCCCAGAAGGAAATATATTCTATGATCTATTTATCTACATTTTCATGGGTATATCTGTTGACCTGTATTATTGCACATGAATTCTGCTTATTATTTCGTGGAGAATCATTTCTACGTTTTGCATGGCTCTATAAACTCGAAATTTCTTCGTGATTTTATCCTACAGTCTCGATTGCTCATTACTACCTTCTATCTCTCAGGTGAATGTTGCAATTAACACCCTATTCCGAATCCCTGACTCGTTGCTTCCAGTCGTTTCCTAATCATTACGAGTTCGTGTTGATATTGTAACTCCCTGAGATATGGCATTATCTCTTCTGTCGCCAAAACACGGTACTGTTGTTCTCGTTTGTTGTCCTCAGAGCCAGACGCCCCGTGCTGAAGCCCACGCATCTCCTGCCGACGCCCTTCTGTTCTCCACTGCACGTCGCTGCAACTCCGGTCGCGTCCG
>NC_061858.1:11598781-11601281 GCF_019202785.1 Penaeus chinensis
ATTGATTAGCGTGTTATTGCAATTGGTGTTCCTCGGTCATTAGAATTTGGTTTCGTTTACATTGTTTTCAACCAAGAATATATCCAATGATGAAATTATTGTTATATTATTATAACCTGAGTAATGATGGGAGTTTGATTATCGCTGGGAATGCCGGGTATGTTTGGCACACATGTATATATAGAAAGGCATGCAGGTACAAGCACACGAACACGTACATACGAACACACACACACACGCAAACACAAACACACACACACACATAACAAAACACAAACACACACACACAATAAAACACACACACATACACACACACATAAACACACACACACACACACACACACACACACACACACACACACACACACACACACACACACACACACACACACAGAGCACCCCTCTCTTACAATTCCCTTCCCCAGCTCAAACCCACAGATACACGTATAGATACACGATCCTGTCTGGGATTTATTTAAAGGGAGAGTTACCGAGGAGAGTCTTGACCAAGCGGAATAGGAGTTAAAGTGCTTAGACACTAAGGGGATGGTGAGAGAGGCGAAAGTAAGGAAGTGGTGGGAGAAGAGGGAGGGAAGGGGAGAGGGAGAGAGAGGGAGAGAGAAAGAGAGATAAGAGGGGGGAGAGAAGGAGAGAAAGAGAAAGATATACATTGAAAGATAGATCGATGGACAGACAGATAGATAAGTAGATAGACAGATAGATAGATAGGTAGAGAAGAAGAGAGAGAGAAGGGGGGAGAGAAATAGGGAGGGACGGAGATAAATGGGGAGGGAAGGAGGGGGGAAGAAAGGGAGAAGGAGGTTGGAATACTGGACGGGTGGACGGACGGACGGACGGACGGATGGATGGAGGGAAGGAACGGGATGGAGGGAAGGAGAAGGAGAGAGGTATACATGGATGGATGAAAGAAGGGAGGGAGGGAGGGAGGGATGAAGGGATGGAGGAGGTACGGAAGGGAGGCAGGGAGGGGGAAAGGAAGGGAGAGAGGGAGAGGGAGAGGGTGAGGATGAGGGATAGGGATAAGGAGATTGACATGGAGATGAAGAGAGAGGAAGAGAGGTATAACAATCTGCATCTTCGAGAATTATTAAGCATCTACATAAACTCCAGTGTTAAAACAACTGAAAGTGAAATGATTAACAATGCAGAATATAAAGAAGGAGAAAGCGAATGATAGAAAAGAAATGCGATCCAGTAAAACGAAACGACAACGATAAACAAGAACAGAGGAAGAGAAAACGCCACGAGAAAAGAATGAAAGAAGAGAATGCAACTAGTGTAGCACAGTCTGAGAGAGAGAGGAAAGACACCGATTTTTTGTAGAATCTCTTAAGAGTGACAGATAAAAATCCACGAGCAAAGAGATGAAAGAAGGAGGAGAATAGAGGAAATCACTAACAGACACTTGGCCCAGAAAAATAAGGAAAGACAAATAACTTACGACTATTAGAGAAAGTTATAAATAACAGCAAACATATATTTAAAAAAAATGACAATAAAAGGGATAAGCTATTGATAATAAAAATGAAGAATAAATAACAATATGAATGATGCGATTTAGTAATATAAGAGTAAAGACTAAATAAACAATAGAAGAGAAAAGGACAAATAAAGAGTAACAGTAAATAACAATAAAAAGAGAAAACAGTAAATAACGATAAAATCAAACCACAGCCCGGTCTTCATTCGTAAATATACCTTGATTTTTTTTTTGTTTATTTATGTTTTCCTTTTTTTCAAAGAAATGTTACTGGTAGTGTCTCTAATTTCGGAAATATTTATGCGTGCTGGCTGGGTGCCGGGTTTGTCTACATTCTGATCTGACAGTCTCGTTCTAGACCCTAGCTGTCACGATGATTGTCACGGCGCTTGTTCACTGTCGCTGTAACTTCTTGTGATTTCGAGTATAAAATCTATGATTAAATTTCGTTTTCTGTGTCCCTTCTGTCATACCACAGAAACAATTTTTTTTTTTTTTTTTTTTTTTTTATCGCTGGAACACACAAGGTATGAACAAATTTAAGTATGATTATAACCTCAACTGATAAGTTTTCTGACTAATTACTATCTTGATATAGTTATGTAATTTAATTAAAGCAGCAATGTCTAATATTAGTTTCGAATTAATTTTGATAAATAGTTCTTTATACATTTAATATGCAGAGGAGAGTAGGATGCAAATCATACGTAAACCATAACGTGAACAATACAATGTATTTAACATTAAATGATTAGTAAAATAAGATAGCGTATAAGGAATAATGATAGAATAATTAATGAACAGGAAATCAAACATAAATAAAATGAGCTGATTGCACCACTAAAATACTTAATGAACAGAAGAGCACCTCTTACACACGCAACAGTGCCTTGTCCTCCGCCAGCCACCGTCACCGCTTACTCCTACCTGGCGTATACATGCACATACAAGCGCTGCCGTACATAGGCCTAATGACTCTCAATGGCTGCAGGTACAAAC
>NC_061858.1:11603781-11606281 GCF_019202785.1 Penaeus chinensis
CGGAAGTATAAAAAAAACAGCATACTTTACATGAAAATGAGAGAGAAAGAGAGAGAGAAAGAGAGCGAGAGAGAGAGAGAGAGAGAGAGAGGGAGAGAGAGAGAGAGAGAGAGAGAGAGAGAGAGAGAGAGAGAGAGAGAGAGAGAGAGAGAGAGAGAGCGAGAGAGCGAGAGAGAGAGAGAGAGAGAGAGAGAGAGAGAGAGAGAGAGAGAGAGAGAGAGAGAGAGAGAGAGAGAGAGAGAGAGAGAGAGATAGAGAGAGATAGATAGATAGATAGATAGATATATAGATAGATAGATAGAGAAAGAGAGAGAGAGAGAGAGAGAGGGGAGGGGGGAGGGGGGTAGAATATCAATACCTCATGAATGTTTACAGTCTGTAGTCACAGACCACCAACATACAAGATATATTCTATTTTCTGCAGTAAAATTGAACGCGAATGTTGCCAGATGGCACGTGTAGGGAAATAAAAGTTTATATGTATATGTATATATATATTCTTTTTTTCTTTCTTTTTTCTTTCTTTTGTGAGATCGTCTAAATATAGCCACTGACCACTTTTTCTTCCATTCCACTCGACAACAGACCCTTTACCTATTACACTCCCAAACGTCAATTCTTTTCTTTCAATTTTCGTTTCACATAGTTGGATATATATTTTAGCACCTGCTAAAACAAACAAGTAATATAAAAATATAAATAAAAAACGTTCAGAAGCACGTACAAGGCTTCTCGAGTAACCCACAACGAGGCGGCCCTCTTGACCCCGCGCCCGCATCTCGGCACGAAACACCGCACTCCTAAACTCCTCGTTAGAAACCGGCCGTTGGTTAGCCAGTTGTTTATTCCAATAACCGATGGTTGAGCCATAGAGACTACGCTTACACCTGGTGAGCCGTGAGGAGAGCATAATAGTGCCTCAGGGGACTTCGAGAGACCCAGGCAATGTATTCTTTAAAGGAACCTAATGAGTTCATTATAACGGTGGGTTGATATCTGGTCTCCTTTGTCCGGGAGTATAAGAGAACAGCATACTTTACATGGAAAGGATACCCTGAGCTTGCCCGGACTGAGGTCTGGAATCTGCCGGTCTTTAGGGACCCACTACATTTTACTTAAGATGATATTGCTATCGCTGTTGTTATTATCGTCATAATGATTACAATTGTTAGGTTCATCATCACTATCAGTGTCAACACTATCGTCGTTCTTATCCTTATCAACATCAAAATAATCAGTTACTTCTATCAATATCACCATCTTCATCTACATCATCATAATTAACATCACATCATTATCTTTAACATCTTCAGTATTATTATCATTACTTCCATTATCATTATCCTCACTGATCTGTATCATCGTTCTTATTCCTATGATAATAATTATTTATGGTATAAGTATCTTTATCTACATCATTGTTGTTATCATTATCATTATCATCAATATCGAGATAAGTGTATTTTCCTTCACATTACATGAATATCTCAAAGCACAACATTATTCATAATGAGGCAAATATTAAAATGTTCACACCGCGAATTAGCCAAACAATATAGTCACATTAAGGAAGACTAACTGGCTGCTAGATAATTAATTATATTTTTGATATAATTAACCTTTTTCCTTCTCTCTCTTCTATCCACATACTTTTGTTGCTGTTTTCCCTGTTATCTTCATTTGCTCTTTTGCCCCTTTATTTAGTTATTCATATTTTTATCTTATGATATTATTTTCTCATTAAGTACTATTAAGGGTTTATCATTTTTTTCTATAGTTATTATTTGTTCCACTCTTATTGCTATTTACTCTATTCCCCTTTATTATAATTTGCTGTTCTTTCTTTTGTTTAGTGTTTCCCCTTTTCTTTTTCGTTGCTTCTCTTGTATTAGTCTCACCTACTCACCTTTTTTCATTAATCACTGTATCTATTATTCTGTTTTTATTTTGTCCTTTGCTCTTACTCTTTTCGCTTGCTATCATTTACACTTTCTCCTCTTTTTATTATTTGCCTTTATTTGTAGCTCATTTTTATTGCGTCATTACTCCCTTCTTTCTCTCTCAGTTTCATTTATACTGTTATCTATGTTTTCTCTACTTTAGTACTTTCTTCTCCCTTCTCTGTTATTTTAGCACAAAGCAGGAGAGGAAAGGAAAACTCTCCTTAATCCTATTTGGAGTGACAACATGTGGTGGGAAAGGCGTGGGCATGGTGTTCATTATGCGGTGGTGGCAACTTTGGTTAAGTGTCAGTGGCAACTTGGGTTAAGTGTCGGTGGCAACTTGGATTATGTGTTGGCGACTTGGATTATGTGTTGGTAGATATATCGGTGGCAGCATTAATAATTTGTCGATGGCAACATGGATTATGTGTTGGTGGTAAGATTAACATTGTTGAACGTGAATGACGTAAAACCACAGTCATGACAGGGAGTCTGAATCGAACGAGAACTTAACCAAGAACGGAAAAAAAACAATGCCATGGGAAACAGGCACTGAT
>NC_061858.1:11618781-11621281 GCF_019202785.1 Penaeus chinensis
GTTTTCATTTGTAACATATATAAAAAAATGAATGTCGACTTCGGTAATGCTTGATAAATAGTTCTTGACGTTACATATGACAACCTGTCGGAATTTTTAAAAATTCTAACTTACCTTTCTCCTCTGCAAATCATGTGTAAGAGAATCCATGCAACTTGAGTATGCATTTCGGACCTCGTACATGTCAACGTAAATGACTCATTAGACATTTGTGTCGATATTGATTGATTATTTTATATGATCTACCGCGTCAACGTATGTATTTCTTTACAAACGCTTTTTTGCAACAAACAAATTGATATGGGATTAAAAATTGTCACCAATGTTTGACAATCGGGGTTAAGCGGAAGTTGCCAGTTACTTCAATTCCAACTGCTCTATTTTAAGGAAAATGCCACGCATTGCAAGCATTAATGTTGGCACTGGACAAAACTTTGTAATGTTTCCAATTTTTTAAACTTAATCTTAAGGGCTGCTGTTAGTTATCAGGGTAAATATCTGCGAAATATCATGCCCCAAGGACAGGCTCGTTACAAACATGAGCATTCCATTCACAGAATACTAGATACTCTGCATGTATTACAATAAAAAAAAATGTAGACGCATCACGGCTTGTGTCAGCTGGAACTGTAAAGAACCATACATGTGTATATGTAAATGTAATATATATATATATATATATATATATATATATATATATATATATATATATGTGTGTGTGTGTGTGTGTGTGTGTGTGTGTGTGTGTGTGTGTGTGTGTGTGTGTGAATAAACGGAGACAAATGAAAGGTTAACATTATCCCTTCTAGGTATTTTCTGCACCTGATAACAATATTACATGAGGCTGTGAAGAATGGCTGCATTTGTGCTGCGGCTGGCTGTCATTACAAATGCAATAACTACATAGAAAAGGAAGATGTAACATTTATGGAATAATTGATGTTCGTGTGATCTTGCCCAACCCAGAATCTGAAACCATAAAATGCACTCATCCTAAATGAACTAGAAAAGAACTAAGATATTTTTGGACTGCTTTGCCTTTGCTCTTGGGCTGGCATTCTGGGTATAAGATTACTTCATCATTTTCAAATTCAATCATTATGGTTGTAATTTGGAATGCATAGACAATCTAAAAATTCATTGCATCTAAAAAATAGAAACCAAGAAACTCGAGAAAGAAAAATAGATAATGCATAAAGAGTTCTTTGTGTGCTCGCGATCACATTCGGAAGTTAACTTCACAAAACTAAAATATATTTTTGGCTACTAAGGTTTGAGTATGGTTTAGGGTATTTTTTTAGTATCGTAATTGATCTGTGAATATACCGACAGGAAGACTAGTGTTTCAGGTTTTCAGTCAATATGTATTGTATAATTCTCAGCTTATGGAAGTAGACATTCATTCACAATACGGTTTCATGAAAATTGCATTTCTACTTGAAAGTTTGTACAATAAAACTTTCTTTCACCAAAATAAGTGATGCAAGTAACTGGAATAACCATTTCTCTTTTGTACTTCAAGATCATTTTTAAGACATCCTTTTGTACAGCTCTAGCATGAGTCTCGAAGTAATTTTCGATGAGCTTGTACATTTAGTTGATCAGCGGAAAACTCAAGAAAGGCTATTCCTTATTTAGCATAGAACCACTCTACAATAGTTTCTCCTTAGAAGCTATTTTCTTATTCTGGTTTAATTGCCTACAGTGTGTAAAAACCTATTACTCTGAATATTTCCATACTTGAACTCATCAACCACCACATTTCACTCCAAAAACGTGTTTTGTCTATTCCATATCCCACAGATCTAGTAGGATATCTTTTAAAGTTGAAATGGCGTCATTCATTCCAACCAAAGAGGAAGGATGACACTGCCCCGCATTGACGGCAATGACAATTCAGATCCTCCGGATTCGCCACTAATGACCTTAGCTGTTTGTGTGGCAGAAGATTTTAAATAATCAGTCAATTAATCAGGATTTGCTCCACCATGAAGTAACAGTAAAAGTTATATACGAAAGACATAAAAGATGCAATCTAATGTATAAAAAAGCGTAACCCCGATTCCGAACGACAGCACCACCTGTACACCAAACGCCTAAGTAATTGTTATCACGTATTACTTACTTTCTCATAGTACGAGGCATTGCATTAACATTAGCAATTGTTGCCTTAATGTATCATGATTATGTATTACATATTTCCTATGAACTATTTCTTTATTCAAAAAAAGGGAGAAGAAAAAATACTGTATAGTGATATAGATGTGCATGTGGCAGATATTCTATTTGAAAGTATATTGCAAAACATGCATCAGACATATAACGCAATATGAGAAATGAACAAATCATATCAATATTTAATTATGGAATGATAACATGACTAATACAACTTTGTCATGTCATGTAGTATACTTGAAGGCATGGCAATTACGACGAGGAAATCATAGAGAAGTGGATATATAGTTAAACAGCTTTGATCATTTATTTTCATAACTTGAAT
>NC_061858.1:11633781-11636281 GCF_019202785.1 Penaeus chinensis
TTAATGATAAGCGACAGAATGACGCAGTAATGAATGGTGACGTGAAAACAATTCGCGGCCTCACGCTAGCGAATCTTCTCGGGAACAATCTGCCGAGGTATTGTCAACTGCACTTGCAGACTTCATTGACGGGGGGGGTCTATGCCCCATGAATGCCGTACTTCATGAAGTGAAATGAGCTGGGAAAATTTATAAATAACCCACTCTAGCTGCGAGTCTGTGATGGGCGCTCATGCAATGCCCTAGAGGTATTTATCATGAATCACAAATTGATGGGATTTACCCAAACATGGCAGTGACATCTAAAGTGTGAGCAGGGTGTGATTAGTAAGCGAATCACGATTCTAGCTTAAGCCCTAGTCCTACATTATTTAAGCCCTAGTCCTACATTATTTAACGGACGTAACAGTAGCTCACACCAGCTCAAAAGGTTGCCGAACGAAAAAACGTCGGAGCGCGGATCTATTAGGCATATACGCAACCCCAAGTAATCAGGCATTCTGACACTATGATAAGGGGAAGATCCCTGGCGCTATATATAAATGTAAATAATTCGCGTTACAAGCTCCACTCTAGCGCTGATAGAACGTGGCACCAATGAACATGTAACGGATGCTACGCGTTACCCTTTAATGTAACAATCTCGAAAACAATATACAAGAAATGCCAGCTGTTCTCACATTCATTTCACCATGTCAATGAGAGCGTACCATTTGCTGTCAATCAGCACTTTAACCTAACAAAACAGCATGAGCGTAAATGCACACACATTTAGGGGAAGACAGAGAAAAGAAAGGAAAAATAAATATGTACTCACAACAGGTTCTGAAGACATGTCGTGGAAGCGATTGGTTATAGCGGTAACCAGAGGCTGTGTATCCATGTTGCGGGATGGTCGAGCGGATTTCGGAGACTGAGTCCATGTTGCGTGCCAAAAGGACGCAACGCCCACCCTGCCAGCAGACTGTAAAGGCTCTTTAGACGAACACCTTTAAACAGTGATAAACAGGAGTGATAGCCAACGTTAGCACGGCTCACAACACAGTGATTCGGAGACTGTGAGTCCCTGTTGCGTGCCAAAAGGACGCAACGACCACCAGATATGTAAAGGCTATTTAGACGCCTTAAACATATGGTTAGCAGGAGTAGTAAAAGGGGATGGTTGGCTTAACCTCTTTTATCAAGAAGCGTAAGCAACACAGATATTTCACACGGATACAAGTCTTGGTAAGGCTTAGTGCTGGGTGTGCGGTCAGCCTGGAGGGGGACGGACGGCTGGCTCAGCGGCCGGCCTTGACCCGACTGGCTCTCGGCTGGAACTCTCTCTGACCTGGGTCATCCTGGGCCTTAAGTACTGGTGAGTGGCGTGGGCACGCCACGACCGCCGGCTGGCTTGGGCTAGCGTGGGCGCACCTCGTGGGAGCCATAGCTCCCACGTGTATACAGTATAGACACACACACACACTCATATATATATGTGTGTGTGTGTGTGTGTGTGTGTGTGTGTGTGTGTGTGTGTGTGTGTGTATGTGTGTGTGTTTACATATACATATACATACATGCATATACATATTGCCGACGGGCATGGTATTGCCGACGGGCATGGTATGTACGTATATGCCATGCCCACTGTGAGCTTGTTTAATTGTTTTACACATAGATGGCTACATTTGTACTGCCATCAGTGAGCCAGTTATGAGTACTGTCTGCCTCGCCCATTCACCCTTTTCATTGATTTACGAATATATTTTTCGTTATCCTATTTTGCTTATTTATAACATTATAGTAATTTTAATGTTTATAATAAAAATAATACCATCGATACTTATAGAACTAGTAAAAAAATCGTTTTTCACGCCAATTCAAGGATAGGTGAAATCATGTAAAGTCTCAAGATATACTAATTGACTCCGTTGTGGCTAAGCACTAGCAGAGTCATCTATGTACAGAGACATTTCACAAAAATATTAACTTTATTCACTTTCCCCGGCGGCAATGATACACACACACACACACACACACACACACACACACACACACACACACACACACACACACACACATATATATATATATACATATATATATATATATATATATATATATATATAAATATTCATGTATGTATGTATGTATCATCTATCTATCTATCTATCTATCTATGTATCTAGATATATATATATATATATATATATATATATATATGTGTGTGTGTGTGTGTGTGTGTGTGCGTTTATCTATCTATCTATCTTTATGTTTGTGTGTGTGTTTATTAATTGATAGTTCATTAATATCATGAATAATCATGTTCATTTTAGTCAGTTCATCCATATCACTGAATTATCATATTCTTACTAACATTTACTTACAAACTCCGTGTCACAAGCACTCAAATTTGCAGACCAGTCATTGTGATTTTTTCTATCTGTTTTTTGCTACAAGCACATCATCAGTTGAAAGAACTGGTTTACTTCCTGAACTTAGATGGCGCCATCTATAA
>NC_061858.1:11648781-11656281 GCF_019202785.1 Penaeus chinensis
TAAAACACTTTAGTCATACGTAAGTAAACAGTATCAGACGAACTCGAAACTGGAAACCTAGCCTTATCTACCATCCATTTATTTCCTAGACGGAGGGGACAGACCCCATGTATCCCCCCCCCCCTTAATTAGTACTTCCAAGTACTCCCAAGTGCCAAGTGATACAGCAAAGTTACAGAAAATATTTGTCACACATATCGTCAGTGTAGAGGGTACAGGTGATCTCACTCTTCGGCGAAGAGAAGGCGACCGAAGTTCATGCTGCAGTATGAAGGGAGATGCCGGAGAGCGCCTGGCAATGTAAAGTAGTCTCTCCCAGTCTCTTTAAGGAGTATACAGGGCAAAACGACGCCACGCCGTGGCTCCGACTGGAGCGTGTTGCCACCTCGAGTGCGTCAGTTTCCATATAGGGTAATAATTGTAAGCCTGTGGGAGAGAGGGGAAGGGGGCAAGATATGCAGCATTGTTTTAAGCATACTGCATACTGTATATATACATATATATGGGCCCCGATTTTACTTGCAAAGGGAGTGTGGTCCCCGATTGTTCTTTACAAAAGGGATTGAGGTCACCGATTGTTCCTTGCAAAGGGAAGTGAAGTCACCGACTGTTCCTTGCAAAAGGAAGTGAAGTCACAGATTGTTACTTGGAAAAGGAAGTGTGGTCACCAATTGTTACTTGCAAAAGGAAGTGAAGTCACTGATTGTTACTTGCAAAAGTAACAATTAGGTTATCGATTGTTACTTGCACTCCCTTATTTATTTTTGCAAGGAACAATCGGTGATCTCACTCTCTTTGCAATAAACAATCTGTGACCTCACTTCCTTTTGCTAGTAACAATCGGTGACCTTATCGATTATTGCTTACAAGTGAGGTCACCTATTGTTCCATGCGAAAGGAATTTTGGTCACCGATTGCTTCTTGAGAAGGAATGAGGTTACCGACTGTTATTTGCAAAAGGGAATAAGGTCACCATTTGTTTCTTGCAATGGGAGAGAGGTCACCGATTGTTACTTGCAAATGGGAGTGAGATCACCGATTGTTACTTGCAAAAGGGAATGAGTTTACCGATTGTTACTTGCAAAAGAAAACAACCGGTGACCTCACTTACTTTTGTAAAGAGTCGTTTAATTTTTTTCCAGATCTCAGACACTGAGGTGTTATTGTTAATGCTTTGTAGGAACTGTTCAAAGTGTTCAATTTTTAAATGAATGTTTAATTCCCGTAGATTTTTGTTAGCGTTATGAAACTGAATAAGGTTATCACGGGTATTGTCCTGCATGTAGATATAAAAAAGCTCCTGAACTCGCTTTTGTTCCCTTAATAGTGTAGGGTCACCTGGAGCGTTGTGAGATGTTGCTCTTGAAGGTTTTCTTTGGACAGACCCAGGTATTGTAGTAATCAGTGACCACTTTCGTAACGTCCATGGAGAATTTATCAACACTTGTTACTGTGTAATCGTTATACCAGTCATAAATACGTTATTTAGAGTGGTGCTCAGGGTAAGGAGGTTATCCCCAAAATTGGTAGCGTCCCCTAGATTTCAAGCTTGTTTGATATATTGTTTTAAGGATCTTTTTTTCTTTTGATTTGAAATGTTTTAGCTGCTGTCATTTTAAACCAACGTAATCTAGTCCTGTCTTTTCGTTTTGTTAGTTTTTATTTGCCCTTTTGATATGCATTTTATATACTCCCGTTTTCTATTTTCGTTTTGTTTTGACGTTTCTATGATTTCTTGTGTTTTCTGTTTTTATTTCATTATTCTTTATTTGAATATTGTAAGGTCCTGCTAACCAAAACATTTTAAAGAATTTATAGATTGTTTTTTATTATGAATAACTTTAAAAGTTAAGTAGCACTAGTTTAAGGCCAAAGGACGCAAGGATTTGCTTATGAATATTGAAATGTCCTTCAGCTTTTATTTGCTGTAGAGTTTCAATCCCCACTAGTTTTGTTTCGTTTTTAGTCTTTAGGCTCAGTTTTAGCCACCGTTTTGTTCAACTTTCTCTTAATAAATATTACATGGCTTCTTTTGTTTTCTGTGAGCCTCCATCCTGCCAACTATCTCTAATAATTAAAGAATTTGTTGAGCAAAACATCATGCCAGTGATCTTGGTGGATCTGCTGAATCACTGCAGTAGCAGCAGTGATGGTATTTATTATGAAGAAGTAATAATGGTGATTCTGATACGATGATAATGATAACAGCATTAGCGATAATGATACTAATGACTAACATTAATAACATAGCGACAATAAAAATGTTGATGTTGATAAGTAATCATGATGATGATGGTGCTGTTAATTATTAATAATCGTAATAGTAATGAAGATGCTTATAATGAAAGCAATGAAAATTTCAAAGGTAGTAAAAATAATGAAAATGACCAAAATGGTGATTATGGAAATCATGATGATTACAACGATAATAGTGATAACCATTTTCGTTAGTTTTATCAAATTTTTTATAATATCAATGGAAGGGTTGATAATAATGCTGACAATAACAACAACAGTACTAATAATCTTGACAACAATAATAATAACAATAACAAAGACAACGAGAATGATTACAATAATATTGTATTGCTGCCATTGATTAACTAAGGCATAATGATGTGCTACCTCAGTTAAAAAGAAAATAACTTTTATTTGTGCCATCAACATCCAGTTTCTCTCTCTCTCTCTTTCCTTCACTCTCTCTATCTCTTTCTATCCATCTAACCGTGTGTGTATGTGCGTGCGTGCATGCGTGTCTTTCTCTCTCGCTCGTTCAGGCTTTGTGAAAGGGTTAGGGGATCATCCCCTCTTTTCCTTGGTCATAAAGGAATGGCTTTTTAATTTTTTAAAATTTATACACTGATTGCCATGAACGCACCTGTTTAGACACGGAGTCCAGGGGAGTCCGGGTAGCTGGAACGGTAACTAATTTTAATGTATATCCCATGATCCCCTGTACATTCCTTAACATGAAAGATGGAATAATGCAATGTCGCATTGATATAGATATATGACAATCCTCCCTGACCTGGCCTCGAACCTAGGTCACTCCGGGCATGAGACCGGAGGGCCAGTACTATACCAATCATGCCACGCGACCCACAGACAGGAGTGGGCAACTAGGATCTAACCAGCTCCATAGACATTGCCTATCTACTCATACATGAGTAATGATAGCGAGGTTTTACACACACTCCCCTGGGCACTCGGTAGAAATTGATTTAGGAATTCGAAACCGAAATCAGATATACTGAGGTATATATATGAAAGATGGAATAATGCAATGTCGCATTGATATAGGTATATAACAATAAGACCACTGGCAGGTATCCCGTGGTGGATGTGGCCATGAGAGCAATTAAAATGATACCCGTGTGATCTACATTAGCTTTGTTAGGTAAAATTAGAACATCAAATTGAGGAGGCTTAATGTCATATGTGACAGTAATTTTCAGTGATGGGCAACCCCGCCAGTAATCAGCATTAATACAATAAAGGGCGATCTAGATCAGCTTATGAGGCAATCTAATGAAACTCTGAGAGGATCTCAACATCACTTTGGTTCCTCATGTTGACGAAGGCATTAATAAACTTGCCGATTTTTTTTTTTTTTCATTTTTTTAAAATAAATAATAATAAATATTATAATAAATTTCAAAACATAAAGCATTCCTCTCAGTGCCTAAAATGATTGCATAAACATTATGCAATTTTTTTTTAAATATTAGTCTCCCTAAGGAAAATAATTACCTTCTATGTCACAGTCCTCCCCCAATACATCAGTGTATACGGGGGAGACGAGTACATACGTCTTTGATCTGAGAATGTTGGATCTTTCCACTACATTAATTACTACCGTTAATGGCTCTTGGCATTCCTCACAGCGTGCTTTACTTTTAGCCATCATCAGCCCATGAGTCAGTCTTGTGTGCCCGATTCTTAGTCTTGTTAATACAACTTCTACTTGTCGGTTGGGATGGATGCTGGTCACCCAACTGCCAAGGTCATCTCTAATCTCTCGCAGTTTGTTTCCAGAGTTATGCTTCCATTGTTCCCTCCATTTATCGTGAGGACAAATCCTGATGCTGGGTTTCAAGTCAGTGTATGGGAGAGGAAAACGAGCATCACAGGGCTGAGTGGCAGGTTCCTTGGCAGATCGCTCATCCCCACTGATTCAAACATGCGCTAGCACCCAACATAGTTATCTTTTTATATGCGGACGTCAGTGCAAGCCAATCAAGAACCTCCCTCACTTCTGGATGTGATGAGTTTAACCTCTTGATTGCTTGCAAGGCACTACGAGAGTCACAATATATTACAACAGAATGGCTCGTAAGATCTCTAGTCATCTCGACTTCTGCAAGGATGGTATGTAACTCTACAGTGAAGATTGAGGTTGATAGAGAGAGACTGCCAAATGCAGTCTTCCTTCTGCTCACTGCTGCAAAGCCCACACGATTTTCAGATTTCGAACCATCAGTATATATTGCATCTGGTCATTAGTACTTAACAGTCTGTTGAAGAAATCTCTCTCCGACTTCTGCTTCAGATCTCTCCCCTTTCCCAATTCCGACCAAATCCAGCTCGAATTGAATGGTCCAAGGGGGGAATTGGGGAGTTCCAACAGCCAGAACCTTATTGAGATTTAAAGTAAGATCTTCCACAAGATTCCTCACTTTCCTGCCATAGAATTGGTTATCCTCAAGGGGGTTGAAAACCAATCTGGATGTAGGAGATCCCAGAATCCTTTGTAATCTCGTGTAGTAAATCGGGTTCATGTAGTCCTGGTGTAATGCAAGAGGTGGTTCTCCACTCTCAGTGGGAATTGCAGATGAATAAGCCTCACATCCATAGTCAAGTTTACTACATATAAGTGCTCAGTAAAGCTGCAAAGCATTGTGCGGTCTTCACCCCAAGATAGGTGTGAAAGAACCCACAAAATAGTTTTGAAGCTTTCACCTTTAACTGTTTGGTGTGAGGCACCCATGTAAGCCTTGTGTCAAAAATTAGACCCAATTATTTCACCTCTTCGACAAAATCAACTATCAGGCAACCATCTCGCTGTGGGGTGATGCAAGGATCACATTGACACACCTCAACTATTTTTCAATATACTTAAAAAAATATCAAGATCCATGATTTATATACCATCAATAGTTTTCACTACTAGGTATTTACTGTATGAGAAACTTTAATATTTACCAGGTAAAATTTCCTTAATGGATTGAGGAGGACTTTTCTCCTTACCTCGTTTGGGAGCTTTGGAACCATTACCATTCTTGCCCTTTGGAATCTGGTAAAGTTCCAGAGTGACATGTGATGTTCTAGAGGGATTGGCCAGGGAATTGCAAAGGTCATCCGGGAGAGAGCTAGTAATTTGTAAATTTGTAAATATACAAATTAGAATTCTTCATTTCCTCACCTACCAACCACCGTGGTAGTTGGGACTCAAAATCTCCCAACAGCCACAGGGTTAGTGAGGAAATATACACAGTCACTATTACAGTGCCGACCCTAGACCTTATTTGACCAGCCGACTGACTAGACTGGGCCTTGATCAAGCCATCCATCTAGCCAGAATAAAGAACCAAAGAGGTGTGTTGCTAGATGCAGGACGCCACGTAGGAGAGTTTTCCCTGGCCCAAGATGGAATGAACCAGGGGTGGGTGCACCATCCACCTCTCATAGGCTTTGGTGCACCAGGAAGCCATTTTGTCTCATCCCTCCAGTATGGGTATCCCTCTGGTTCGGCTCACCAGATCATTGTGACCTCAAGCCCCCCCGCGGCCAGGCGGTTTGAATTTGCCTTTCCTGAAAGGAATAACCTGAGGGTCTAATCGCAGTCTACAAGTCTCCACTGACATAATTTTCAGCTTTTATAACTTCTTTGCTTGAGGTAAACCAACGTAACTAACTGATGTATCAAAGATTGAAATTTCCAATTCAATCAGTTTTATCATGGCTCGGTGCTTTAGTCATACCTCACCTGTAGAAGGCTGCTGTAAAATTACATCTGGTGAATGCGTGAAATCGTGGAAGTATTCTTGAAAGACCAGGTTACTATCAACAAGTGGGAATTGATAACACAAAAAATTAAGCTTTTAAATCTTTTTTATTATTTTCTCTGCCTGAAATGACAATTTGGCAACCGAGAATTTGAAAACAGCTTACCTTCGTGAAAGAAAATAGAAACATCAAATCGACTTTAACAAGATGAGGATGCGCTGTAAAAATTACTACAAGCGACTGTTCGAAATGTAATGTGCATTTGCAAGCATAAAGTGATAAGGTTGACCCCACCACTGAAAATGACTCTCTGGGCCATACTCAACGTTTTACGAAAAAAATCATAAGGTTACCCCACAGCCTGATCTAGATCATCCTTTACTGGATCCTATGTGTATATATGTACGTATATATATATATATATATATATATATATACATGTATATATATATATATATATATATATATATATATATATATATATATATATATATATACATACACATACACACAGACGGCCACCATCAGTCGATTGTCTCAACTCATTCCCGTATATGGGCGAACGAATAACAGGAGCAAACTGTTGCCCATGCAGCATGCTCCCTCACGCAGCTGATTGACCGATACGGTTTGGCACTAACGGTGTCGCAGGAGTTGTCAGAACGAGGTCGCATATATATATGTGTGTGTGTGTGTGTGTGTGTGTGTGTGTGTGTGTGTGTGTGTGTGTGTGTGTGTGTGTGTGTGTGTGTGTGTGTGTGTGTGTGTGTGTGTGTGGACATATATGTATGTATATATGTACATATATGAATATATACACATATGCATATATGTATTTATATTTATATATACACACATACATAATAATGTATATAATATATGTATATATAGATACATACATATACATACAGACACACATATATACATACTTGCATACAAACATATATATATATATATATATATATATATATATATACACACACATACACATGTATAAATACATACATATATATTTATATAGATAGATACATACATACATACATACATACATACATACATACATATACGTATATATATGTATGTATATGTCTATGTACATACATATCCACGAGTATTTGAGAATGTAAGAAGTTGGACATGCTCTAAAAATAAAATGGTAAATAAATGAATAAACAGATAAAAACATAGATAACTGTTCCTTTTGTTCATTGACACAAGACACATAAGTATTTGTCTCCTTGATCTACACCTATTGCATTTTACGGTCGTATTCTTAAACAAATATTGTGCCATCCCACTTCTGTGCGAATGACACGCTCCACAAGTGGATCCCCCAATTCCGTATGCTTAAAAAAGGCTTTGTGCCATTCCACTTTTGTGCATTCGGTGTATTTCACATGTGGATTCCATATTGTGGTGCATACCACACTGGTGATTTGTAAGCCTGGGGTTTGAGAATTGGCGAAGTTGGTAGTTCTGATCGGGTTCCTTTAC
>NC_061858.1:11671281-11673781 GCF_019202785.1 Penaeus chinensis
TAATAAAGAAATAATAATAATGATACTACTACTAATAATAATAATGATAACAATAATAATAATAATAATCACAATAATGGTAATGATGAAATAATAACAATGATGATAATAATAATAATAATAATAATAATGGTAATGATGAAATAATAATAATGATAATAATAACAATGTTTATACTGATAATAATACAACCTAAACAATGATAATGATAATACAACAACAACAGATATAATAAAACTGATAATAATAAGGATTATAACAATAAAGACGAGTGAGAGAAGAATTCCTTACATCTGCTGCCAGAGGTATGACGTCTCTCGCTGTAGGGAGGATTCTCAAGCCACAGTAAAGTTGTCCTTTTTTATCTGTTCTCCTACTTCACTGAACACCTTTTGATTTTCTTATTTGGTTGGAGAGGGGGGTTCCGTCTGCAAGGTCAGTATGTGTGGAGGTTTAGTTACTAGGGGGGACCCACTCAAGCTTGGCGATTAAGTATAATAACCGAATGGCCATCACTGAAGCAGAAGAACCATTTCCAGATATTACACCGGATGCCTCACCATGTTTTGTGTTGGGGAGTTGGAGAGAAGGTGAAGAACGGAGAGATTTTTTTTTTTTTTTTCTCCTATTGTAATATTTTTATTTGAAATGATATTTGGTCAATTGAATTTGTTGTCTATTATTAGGTAACAGATTTCTTAGCAGCCTTATGATATACAAATAGAATCTGTTCGTTTTCCTATGCTTAGCAACGGTAATCAAAAGATCGCCATGTTTAGTGATAACGAGAGGAATATTACCAAGGAATTCGGCTGAATTCTACAATTGATCATTATATGTGGACAGAACAAACTATGTGGTAAGTCCCCTCCAAGGCACACCGGGTCAGCAGAGGAAAAATGTTGTTAACTGAATTAAAGGAATAATTAGCATATGAAATGTTTATTTTCTGTATAGTGAGGACATACTCTGTACAGAAAATGTGTTATTTCAATGTTACATATAACGAAACCTTCCCAGATTCTCGACTGTGCCGTTAACGTGCCTAATTAAAAAAAAGCTTCACATCCCTTCACATTCGACAAGTACACCGCTCTTAAAATAATAATGATGGAAATAATAATGTTATTAATCTCAGGTATACAGAACAACAATCCCCTTTGACTGATATGTGTATTCTCAATGTGATAGTTAGATGTTTATAATGTACCTTCAGAAAGGGAGGATTTAAAAAAAATAAATGACTATTAAAACTGTAAAGTAACTAAGAGAGTGATAATATATATTTGTAGCGGTATAAAGAAGCCACGATGATGCAGTTAAATGGTTGTGGTTTCTGCCCCCCTCCCCCCCCCCCCTCTTCTCAAAGGGAAAAGCAAAATGGATTTGTGAAATATGGAGAGGAGTTTTGTTGTTGTTGTCGGCTGACTTCATTTCACTTTATTTCTCTATGCGTTTCCCTTCCTTTTACATTTTTACATTTTTTACATTTACGTTTTTTTTTTTCTTATTTGTTTATTTCAAGCATACAGGTATAGAGCCCAAGCCTCCCCTCTCAAAATGTCGCTCCCTACGACAAATCGTGGGTTTGCTAAACGTTTTCAAAAATAAGTTCTCAAAGGGTTAGATTCTAAATTGCCGATTTATTAATCACCAATAACGAGAGACAATTTCCAGACCATAGAGAAAATACAATGCATATGTTAAAGTTATAATTACAATTTCGTTATATTAATTGAATAAGCTAGCAACTTTCCTTCTTGTGAGTTCGCTTAATTATTCACATATATACCTAGGAACATTGTCAAAGAACGATAAACAGACAAACACACGAACGTACACGACAACTGTATAACTTTCATAATATTTCACTGTAAGTCATCTCTTTTAATTATACCACGTAGTATTTCAATGTCAAAACCTATTCTGTTTTCATCTTATTTGAGCTTCCACACCGCATGTTAGTTTTATTCTTACCATCTCTTCCTTGTCATCTTATCCTATCTTCTATCCTGATGTTATTTGTATTACCGCCAGCTAGCCAGTGCATTAAAGGGAAAAGAGCACGGGGCCGTTCCTACGCTGAGGATACAGGAGCTCTTGGGAATACCTTTAACGCTTCTGCTCGTTGGGTTGAGAGAAGGAAACGAGGAAGAGGAAGGAAGAGGGAGACAAAAAAGAGGGAGAGTAAGGAAGAGGGAGAGTAAGGAAGAGGGAGAAGCGAAAGACGTAAGGAAGAGGGAGAATTGAAAGAGGGAGAGTAAGGAAGAGGGAGAAGAGAACGAGGGAGAGTAAGGAAGGAGAAGAGAAAGAGGGAGAGTAAGGAAGAGGAAGAAGATAAAGAGGAGGAGTATGGAAGAGGGAGAACAATAAGAGAAAAAAGGAAAAGAAAAAGAGGAAGAATAAGGGAGAAGGAGAAGGAAAAGAGGAAGAGCAAGAAAAAGGGAGAAGAAAGAGAGGAAGAGCAAAAGAGAGATGAATAAGAGGAAGAGTAAGGAAG
>NC_061858.1:11681281-11683781 GCF_019202785.1 Penaeus chinensis
AGTTCCTCTATGGCAACATCTGTAGATACATGAGACATTGCACTTAAATGCCTTGAGCTAGATAGCTACTGATATATGGAATACATTTAAACTGTACATCTGATAGCCACATTGCTGTGGTTTCGTACAGGAAAGATGCAGTGAGGCTAAAGGATTGTTAAAGGAGCAATTCAAGGCGAGGTTATAGATAGGATGATTATCAAGTCCAGCCAACAACCACCAGAAGCCTTACACTATGTCATTCATATTGTATATATAAAGAAACTGTTTTAGCTATGCCTCCATTGCGGAAATGGCAGTGGGATTCTCTTGGAAAAGGGACCACCCTCCACTGCATTACTTGGTACCCTAGACCACATTTGCATATCTCATCCCTCTATACCATTTAGCTACAATATCCTGGCAAGATATACTCTTCTCTTATAGGAAAGATGCAGTAAGGCCACTGGAATAGGAGTAACGCCAGGTGAGTCTGGAGACGGGATGTCGACAAGACCTTCCTGCCCACGTCCATAATAGAGATAATGATTGTACTAAGAATGATAACAATAATAGTATTAATATTGTTAATAATAACAACATATATATATATATTACAATTATATATAAATATATATATATACATACATATATATATATATACATATATATTACATATATATAGAAATTACAAATATCCAATGATACTTCACCGGATAATACTAAAGCAAATGAATGCACGATATCTGTTGATATAATTCGATATGCAGAGATGATACTAACATTTCAATTCATTTTAACATGCTGATGTCATATTCAAATAAATTAATTTAGTGATGCAAAGGTGATCATTATGTTTGCCGATCATCAGACTGACGGCGTTGACATTTCTACGCTTTATGTGATTAAAATGTTCACTAACTTAATTTGGTGCAAGAGACAATGCAATAAATAAAGCAACAAGTAGCACAACGCAGCATCATTTTCCCGCCTTCAAATAGAGCATATTTTCTAGCTTGAGCTTTATGGACGATATGGCGCGCGCCCACGCTGACTGTAATAATTAAAATACAATAGGTTCGCCAGGTCATATATATATAGCGCAATTGTTGCTCAAAAGTATGTTGATTACATGTTTGAATGTTTTTAAAAACCCATATTCAAACACATACGGACCTCTTTGTCTAGAAATATTGCCCAGCATTTGATCAACAAACCAGTAAATAGTATTCAGATGGAATCATTGTTATGGACAGCAACGTAAATAAGCTTTAATACAAACGCAGCCTGCACTTCTCTCCTTCCCTCTCACATTTTCTTCCTTTATTCATATACATTCATACCCTCTTTCTCTGGTCTGTCTGTTTTTTTTTTTTTTTTCTCCAACCTTTCGCTTTGCTTGTCTGTCAGCCATAGTCACTGGCACAATCACAGTCACAGTGTCTCCCCCCCCCCCTCTCTCTCTCTCTCTCTCTCTCTCTCTCTCTATATATATATATATATATATATATATATATATGTGTGTGTGTGTGTGTGTGTGTGTGTGTGTGTGTATATATACACATACATATATATATATATATATATATATATATATATATATATATAAATATATATATATATATATATATATATATATATATATATATATATATATATATATATATATATATATATATATATATATATATATATATATCATGCGTTCAGGATGCAGTGTTGACTGGTGTCAAAATGCTGCCGCAGGTGGAGATGTCCTCAGCTTATCTTGACCTAAGCTTTCACTGACCTTCATCTTAGCAAGATTTCCATCGTACCTAAAACTAGAAATCTGGTCACCTGAAGGCAAGACCTTTGGGAATGTGGAGATCGATCCTATGACTCAAAGGCTCACATCGTGAATACAGATAATGCTAAGTGGCAGAACTCCCTCCACTCGCACTCATCTGTCCCCAGAAGCCATGAAGGAGTGTATTGCAAACACAGTCTGTTGGGCCCATCTGAAAGCAGTTCTCGATATAATCAAGACGAAATTCAGGCGAGTACAGCAGCACAAAGGAAGGCCTACTAAGAACAAAACTATGAAAGGATGGCACGGTAGATTTGCCAGGATTTATTCCTCAGTTGATGCTCCCTGCTGGGAAACTGATGAAGATAAGGCAATGTGACAATGAAACGCATTTTACAGCCGATAGAAGACATCTTATAAGACAAAACTAAGCAGTTCTGCACATTTTTATTTGCCATAATTAGAACAGGGAATGGTGATTCCACTGTTGATGATAAAACTAAAATTGTCATTCAGCCGAATTCATATGATTTAGGGAAAGTTAAAGATTAATTATATTCTTTGTTATCTCATATGTAATATCAATGCATGCAATCACACAAGAATTATAATTCTTACATATATTATTCAGTAATTCATTTTGTAAATTTCAATACTAAAATTGTCGGTCTAGAATGAACTACAAACTAATACTTGTCGCTTACCAAGTCAACCGCATGCAAAGTCATGTCA
>NC_061858.1:11703781-11708781 GCF_019202785.1 Penaeus chinensis
GAAGATACGTTATGCTCCTCTTGATTTCCTGAAAGGGCCATCAGATGTTAAGGGTTAGAACCGAGGCAAATAACTTATCTGGTTAGGCAAACAGCACACGGGCATGAAAGCTAACTTCCTCCTTGATCCTAATTTCTTTTTCAAATTTGTATGTGTTACACTGCTTTGGAGAAGCTTCATGAGATTTACAGTGATAACAGCATGCAGGACGTGGACAGTTGTCATCTCCTTGATGACCTGTTGTACCACACTTTACACACACTTTTGGCAATTGATTGTTCCACACCCTCAACTTTCTTCTTAAAATGGATTTCTGTCATTACCTTAAACTTCTTTACTTCCTCTAATAGTTTCTCCTTAAAATATCTCTGCAGTGGTTGTTTAATTTATGAAAACATGAGACTTGAGCCCCAAGAATGTCACAAATTGCCCACAGACAGTTACTCTCATTTGGTGATGATGACTATCAGGCTACCATCTCACTGTGAGGTATTCCGAGGATCATCTTGACTTACCTCAGCTATCTTACAATGTACCTAAAAAATATCAAGACAGACACACCATCAACGGTCTTCAACACAAGATATTTATTTTATGAAATCCTTTTATATTTTCCATGCAAGATTGTCTTGATAGGAAGCATCCCCTCACCCACCATGGAATCCAATGAGAAGCTATAGGTTGAGTCTTAAACACATCCAACATCCAACATAATGAGGAAATATATGGAGTCACCAGTGCTGATGATAGTTGTGGGAGTGGGCAGTGCCTGCTTGACCCCAACCATAGTTGACCAGCCGACTTGAAGGGGCCTTGATCAAGCCCCCGTCTAACCAGAATAGATGGCCAAATAGGTGTGTTGGTAGCTGCCGGACGCAGTATGCAGCATCGCTCAATTTCCAAGGCTCTTTTATCTCTGCAATAAGGGATGCCACACATGGCAAACACACATAAGAGATTTCTCCCTAGTCCAAGATGAAATGAACCTGAGGTGGGTGCACTAACCCCTCTCATAGGCCTTGGCTCAACTTGGAACATTTTGTCTCATACCTCACTGGTGACCCCTCCAATATGAGTATCCCTCTGGTCCAGGAGATTGGGATATCAAGCTCCCCCACCGCATCAAGGCCGCTCCCGATGGGGAGGGGGTGGGGGGTGAGGAGACATGCTCTTACCTTCCTTCACAATATTGTACTTTACTGTGACAGATTTAAAGAGCAATGTGTATATCTTGATAAAAATCTTGGCCTATTGACTCAGGTTAGATTTCAGCATCAGTTTACTGTGAATTCTATTCATTCTTAGGCCTCTCACCAGATTTGGAAGAAGTTAAGTCTGTTTCAAAGATGCAGTATACACGGATGGAGTTATTATTTTAAAAGCATGTGATAAAGTTTGCCACGTCGGCATCCCCAGAAGGGAGACCCTTTAGTAAAATAAAACATGTATAGAGGAATGAACAATGACAAACTTTTGATTGGTCGTGAGATGTAACTCTTTGCATGAGAGACGTCTAGGAGGGAGATTCAGCTTTCTCTTGACAAATTTGCTATACTAGATTAATGTTTATATCATCACTACATTTTTTCCCCCAGAAAGAGTAAGTTCACTCATGATTTTAAATTGGTTCTAATGAGACAAGGTTCTCGTTTTTATCCAGTGTGATAAATCGGGTGATCTTCATGGGATCTTTCACACATACTGCATTAAAGATTTTTATTATCCCTCAGAATCTGTTAGAGGTCTTCAATTTGTTCAGTCACAGAGGGGAATGTCGGAAACAAAAGGAGATGGTTTGAAAGGCAAATTCCACTCATATCTTTGCCGGAGGTTACTCATTCATTTGAATGTTGTGTTTTTATCTTTATTGAAATGGACGTTTCTCTTAAGAGGTCATCGATATTTACTAGTTATCGATTATTTTTCGATATATTTAAAGATGGTATTATTCAGTGGTTGAATATTCAAGGACCATTATTTTATTGCATTGTTTGGTTCCCCCTTGGGCATTATGTACTAATAACGATTATGTATGCATATAGGAGAAGGTTGTTTCATGCTATGAGGTATCATCCAAAAGAAAACAGTATGGAGGAGAGATTCAAGTGTAGAGTGAGACTTATTAGTGCATCTTCTAATGGGATGTGATCACCATATTTCAGTCATGACAAATTATGAGGAACTAGATGATGATGCAAAGTTAATTCACATAAGATACTGCAGGGAGGGATTAGCTTGTGATTATGAAAAGAAAGTGAGACAGAAGTGGAAGTTGGACACACGAGTTGGTACCCGACATGTACCTGAGAAGCTTGCATCGTGTGCTGGCACCTCGTGTAGTGGACTTTAACAAAGTGGGACCCATAGATTATGTCGCCGAAGTCAGACAGGGAGCTACAGTGCCTCATAAATGAAGAAATATACCCCAGGAGGAGAGTTAATTTCCAGAGCAACCAAGGGATGACGATGTGCAAAATGATCCGGATCAACTCAATGGCGATTGTGAACATACTTCTAGAAAACGCCAATGCAGCTGCTGTGTATTATGGACTTTTACCTAATATATTCGTACATGTGTCTTATTTGACTTATTCTAACTCGCCATTTTATTGCAATTATAAAAACTATGAGAATCCATAGTTCCCTCAACACCAATGAGTACAAATGATATTCATTTTCACTTTCATTTTTACTATTATCATTATCATTATCCTTACCATTACTATTTTAATCTTCATTACTAAAGGAAAATAAGTTTTTTTCGGTAAGGAGTTGACAAAGGGAGGTAGAGAGAGGTACAAGGGGAAGATTTTACATAGGACCGAATATAAAACCTTATATGAGAAATCCAGAATGGGCCTTCCATAAAATTAATAGCTTATTGGTAGAGGAAAGGTTAACTATAAAGTACTGGGAAATATTTGTGTCCTGTTAATGAAGCGAAGTGATATTACAGATCAGCGCCTATTGTATTTTTAATTCCTTGTGTTTAATTGTTCTCGTCTTTCGTTAATTTTATAACGGTTTTCCTTGTTCTTGTTTTAACTGTTTTACTATTAGACGTTAATATATGTATATTACTCGTGGATTGATTTGTTCATTTTTTTTTTTTTTCATAGGCTTTATTATCATTTTGTCATTCATATTTTATTTAGATATATTTTTCTATTACATATATCTTCGTATGGTATGTGATATTTTCTGAAGAAAGGTAGAGTAAAAGATTATAAAAGGTGAAGTTAACAGTGTAAGCTAAAGATCTGAAATGATGTGAAGAGAATAAAAGGAACTAGGTCTGAATTAATTGAAAATAATGTTAAAAGGGTATAGGAACAGACATTTTACAAAATGATAACCACATGGGATTTGATAACATTCCTTGCACATGCCTCTCCTCGGTAAAATTAGTCAGTATGACTCAAAATATATTTTCGTGCAACACACTTAAACACACTTGCACACATGCATGCACCTACTCTTTATTCTTTACAATTTTCTACTCATTATTATCATTTCGCGTACACACAAATATCCTCACTTGCGACCTCAGCGTTTGGTGGCAGCAACGCACTCTTCCAAAATGTCAGATATAATTGTATTGTTGTTAGACTTCCCAACTTATGAATAACAAGTTTCAACTTACTATTTCATATTACTATCCAGCATTACTATATTACCTACGTAGCTGGTTGTGTCTTATGTATACTTCATCTATCATTTTATCTATCCATCCATACATCCATCATCCATCCATCCATCTATCATCCATCCATCCATCATCCACCCATCCCTCCATCCATCATCCATCCATCCATCCATCATCCATCCATCATCCATCCATCATCCATCCATCATCCATCTATCCATCATCCATCCATCCATTATCCATCCATCCATCCATCCATCATCCATCAATCATCCATCCATCATCCATACATCCATCATCCATCCATCCATCATCCATCAATCATCCATCCATCATCCATACATCCATCATCCATCCATCCATCATCCACCCATCCCTCCATCCATCATCCATCTATCCATCATCCATCCATCATCCATCCATCCATCATCCACCCATCCATCCATCCATCATCCATCCATCCATCCATCCATCATCCATCAATCATCCATCCATCATCCATACATCCATCATCCATCCATCCATCATCCATCCATCCATCCATCATCCACCCATCCCTCCATCCATCATCCATCCATCCATCCATCATCCATCCATCCACCCACCCGTCTGTAGATATGTGGTACACTTCATTATAAATCCAGTTAACTGCCTTCGAACTGCAACAAAATCTCGGCAGTTGCACTGATCCGTCCAAGGGCTTTCATATATAACTTCTCTCGTGAAAGTTTATCGTCGTCAGATTTCTTGCTCAAAGGACACGACATTTCTCCCTAGTCCATAATGTCACGTGATAACTTGTTTTACTTAATCTTGCAGAATTGGAGAAGAGACCAGATGTTCAGGATTCGGTAGGGGATTTAGCCACTTATTTTTGATGATTTTCATTATGCACAAAAGGAAGGGGAAGAAGCAAGAGAAGAATGAGAAGAAGGACAGAAATGAATAAATATTCTAAGAACTTAATCATACGTTGATCTGCAAATCCATATTAAAACTGATAATAGTAAAAACATGTGGGGCTTCGTATACCAATAAAATGACAAGAAAGACGGTACCATAAGGGTGGTAAAACAAAAGAGATTCGACCTAAAGAGTTATCTTTGACTCTCCCGGGAAAAGGCTTCATGATTGGCTAACTTACTCGTTCAGTATTGGCTTCCGCTACTGACAGCTTGAACAAGGAGGGGACAATAAAGCTCGGTAGAAAGGAAGAGGAAGAATGGAAGGAAAAGGAGTAAAAAGGGAAAAGGGAAAAAGACAAAGAAGATAAAATTTATACGAATAGATAAGTAGGTAGGTAGAAAGAAGAGAGAAAGAGAAGTAGAAGATGAAGAAGAAGAGAGAGAGAGAG
>NC_061858.1:11723781-11726281 GCF_019202785.1 Penaeus chinensis
TGGTCATCAAATCGTTTGGCTATCATTATAATTAAAATCTATTTCATTAATTATTATCTTTATTATTAATTTCATGTTATTGTCATTATTAATATTGCTATTGTTATTACTATTATTATTATTATCTTATTACCATTACCATGATCTTTATCATTGTTATTGTTATCATTAAGTAATATGATTCTTGTTTATTATTATTATTATCAACTTCAATTATTAGTTTAAAAAAATACAATTATTGTCATCATCGTTTTATTATCCATTGCTACATTTGCAACTACTACATAGATACAATTTAAGCATTTCTATTATTAAATATGTTATGTTATTATTATAATTATTCTCATTAATACTATAAAACTATTACATTACTATTTGCTATTATATTGTTATTTGGTTTATTATTACTATTATATTATCAATAATGTTATTAATCAAATTAATCATTGAATTATTATTATCACATTATTATTATTAATATTTATTTATTATTATTATTTATTAATTTATCATTATTATCAAATTATTATATCATCATCATTACTTTAACAACAATTTTTAGTAATGGATGATGAAATATCAGCTTTCCTATTACCAATGATCATGTTCAAATATGTTATTTTTTTTTGTTGAGCATTCCAGATAGTTTCATCCTTGTATCATAATAATAGTTATGATAATAAGGATATCATAATAATAAAAATCGTTGCACTTAGTTTGATTTCAGTACTGCTTTATGTAAGTTTTTTTTTTTTTTTGTTTTTTTTTTTTTTTTCCGTTTTTTTTCTTTTTTTTTCCCTTTTTCGCTTCCATTTTTATCTTCTTTTTTTTTCCGCTTTTTTTTTTTTTTTTCTTTTTTTTTTCCGCTAATGTCACTTTGATTCTATCGACCGACTGACGTTAAAATCGACCGTCTTAACGCTATAAGGAATGATTATGATAGGTGATCACTAATCACGTGTTGCGGGTCGTCGAAATAAACAGATCATCACTCTTAACCTCGACCTTAAATAATATTTTTTATTATTTTCGTCCTCTAAAGTTCAAACCAAAACACAAAAAAACCAAACAAATTATATGAATTTTATTATGAATAATGAATAAAGGAAAATAATAAAGAAAAATTGGGAAGGAGTAGGAATAGGAGAAGAGGGCATTTTTTTTAGGCGAGAATAGGAAGAGATAATGAGAGAGTAAAGAGTAGGGAGATAGAGAGAGAGAGACCCGCCCGCTCTCCCGCGCGCTCTCGCTATACGCGCGCTCTCGAGCATCTCGCTATCGCTCTCGCGCGATGACGCGTCTCTCTCGCGCGCGTCTGCTCCCACCCTCCCCTCACCTCTCCTGTACTGCGCCGCGAACGCGAGTGCTGCAGTGCGCGTGCGCGAGTCTCTATCTATGCTACCTCTCGCTCTCTCTAGCTCCCTCCTCCTTCTCTCTCCTCTCGCTCTCTCTCCTACCGTCTGTCCTCGCTCTTCTCTCCCTCTCGCTCTCTGCGCTCGTCTCTCTCACGCTACTCTCTCTCTCTCTCTTCCTAGCTCTCTCCTTCGCTCGCTCTTCGCTCTCTCCTCTTTTTCTCTTCTCGTCGCGCCACTCGCTCTCTCCCTCCTCGCGTCTGCCTTCGCTGTCGCTCTCTCGCTCTGCTCTCGATCTCTCTTCTACTCCGCGTCTCTCTCCCTCGTCTCCTCTCCCTCTCGCACCTCCCTCGTTGCTCTCGCTCTATCACTCTCTTCTCTCTAGTTCGTCTACTTTCCTCTTCTCTGCTCTCTCTCTCTCTCTCTCTCAACCTTATCTAAATGCGATCTGGGCCTTCGGCTTTCTTTCTTCTTGTCTCGCTCCTCTTCCTCTCTTCTCCTCGCTCTCTCCCTCTCTGCTTCTACCCTTTGTTTCTTCTTTTCTCGCTCTTTGTTTCTGTCTGTGTCTTATACCACTCTTTCTCTTTCTCATTTCAGTGGCTGTTTGCTATCCGTCTCTGCATCTCTCTGGCTCTTCTCTCACCCTCAACGCCTCACCCCGCTCCCTATTCCTTTTCTCTACTCTCGTCCTCCCTGCCTTCTCTCTCTCCTCGCCTCCTCTACTTTCTCTTTCTTTCTTATCTCTGTTTAACTTCACTTTCTTTTACAGTGTTCTTTTTGCTAACTCGCTCTCTTCCTTCTTCTCTTTTCATTTCCTCTTATACTTTCTCTTTCCTTCGTGCTCTTCTCTCTTCCTCCCTCTCCTCTCTCTCCTAATCCTCTCTTTCTCTCTGCCTCTTCTACTTAATCTCTCCTTCTCTTCCCTTCCTCTTCATACTCTCTTCTCCTCTACTCTTTCTCTTTCTCTCTCTCCATCTCTCTCTCTCTCTCTCTAACCCGTATCTTTGTTGTATCTCTTCGCCTTCCCCTCGTCTCCTCCCATCGCCTCTCTCTTCGTCCTCATCTGTCTCCCTTCCTAGTCGCTCGCTTGGCTTGCGCCTGTCTCTCTGCCCCCACACTCCCCCCCTTCTCCCTCGCGCGATTCCTCA
>NC_061858.1:11756281-11761281 GCF_019202785.1 Penaeus chinensis
ATAATATTAAAACAAATATTTATAACAGTGAGGATGATTATAAAATTATAATAATACCAGTAAGAACGTCAACAGCAATAGTAATGATAATAAAGATCATGATAATAGCACTCGTAATTATAACAATACTAATCTTAGTAACAGCAGTATGAATGTAGAGTATATAATATAACCTGAAAATGACATTAATACTCAAGATCACAGAAATAACAATGTTCATAATTATGATAGCAATTTCACTAACATCTCCCTAACTAGACATCACCATAAGAAGCATCAATGATTCCATACAATATCCAAAATATTTTCTGTCATCATTGCCACTACCGTCACAACCACTACCATCCTTTAGCTCTCATTAACAGTACTCACAACACAACGAAGAGACCACGCGTGTATTCTGCTATGTCGTCGCCAAGGTTAACGGTGCAGATGCCGACTCCCTTGAACTGACGCCCGAACAGAACCTGTAACAGAAGTAACGAAATGATGTAATTAGGATTGTGGTAATATTTATAATGTTATTAAGAACGGTAATAGTGATATCGGTAATAATGACAATAATAATGATGACAATAACGGATACTAAATATATGGTAATAATAATGAGCATAAGGATTACAATAATAACAAGAATAATAATGATGATAATGATAATAATGATGACCACAATAATAACAATGATGATAATAATGATAATAATAATAATAAATAATATTAATGCTAATAATAATAATAATAATAATGATAATAATAATAATGATAATGCTAATAATAATATTAATAATAATGATAATAATAATAATCATAATGATAATAATAATAATAATAATAATAATAGTAATAATAATGTTGATGATAATAATATTTTTAATAATAATAATATTAATAGTAATGATAATAAAGACAATAATAATAAAAATGATTATTATAATAATGATGATAATAATAATAATAAAAACAATAATAATAATGATCATAATAGTAGTAATAATAATAATGATAATAATAATTATAATAATAATGATAATAATAATAATGATTATGATAATATAATAATCAATATTATTAATAATAATAATAATGATAATAATAATAATAATAATGATAATAATAATATAATAATCAATATTATTAATAAAAGTTATTGTTATTATCAGTATTACTGTCATTATTATCATTACTATTATAATAATAATTATTATTATTATCATTATTATTATTATTAACATTATATTAATAATTATTATTATTATCATTATTATCATTATTATTATTATCAACATTATATTAATAATAATAATTATCATTATTATTATTATTATTATTATTATTATTATTATTATTATTATTATTGTTATCATTATTATTAATATCATTATTATTATTTATTATTATTATTATTATTATTATTATCATTATTATTATTATTATTATTATTTTCATTATTATTATCACTATTAATAGCATCATTGTTGTTGTTATTATCATTGTTATTATTATCATTATTATTATTATCATTATTATATTATCACTATTATCATTATAATCATTATTATTACTATTATTATTATTATTATTATTATTATTATTATAATTATTATTATCACTATGTTTTTTTTTATCTAGGTTATTATCATTATTATTATTATTTTATTATTATTATTATTATTATTATTATTATTATTATTATTATTATTATTATTATTATTATCACTATGTTTTTTATCAATGTTATTTGTTTATCTAGGTTATTATTATTATTATTATTATTTTTATTATTATTACTATTATTATTATTATTATCATTATTATTGTTGTTATTATCATCATTATCATTATTACTATTATTATTATTACCATTATTATTATTTTTATTATTACTATTATTATTATAATAAGTGATAATAATGATGATAATATTAATAATAATAATGAAGATGATGGCGACAATGATAATAATAATAATGATGATGATGATGATAATAATAGTAATAATAATAATGATAATAGTAATAATAATAATGATGATGATAACAATAATAATAATTATAACAATAATAATAATAATAATAATAATAATAATAATAATAATAATAACAATGATAAGAACAACAATGAAAATAACAATGATAATAATATTAATGATAATGATAATAATAATAACAATCAAAAGGAAAAACTAATGATAATAATAATAATGCTAATAATGATGATGATGATAAATTATTGATAATAATGATAATGATAATGACAATAATTATAATAATAATAATAATGGAGATTATATTAAAAACAGTAATTATAATATTAGTAATGAAAACAATAATATTGTTTAAATGCAGATAATACTTATATTGATAATAATGCACATAGTAATAATACTAATGATCATAATAATGATAATAACGGTAATAATAACATTTATAATGATAATAAGAATAATACAAATAGTTATAATGTGATCACAATAATAGTGATAATAAGAGTAATGATGATAATAATGATGATGAGAATGGTAATGATGATGGTATTTATGATAACTATAGAATATTGATGATGATAATAATTATAATGATGATAATTTCTTTCTTTCTTTCTTTCTTGTCCTTTTCGTTTTTAAACTACTGTTCATATAAAGTGTTTTTTTCAGTCAATGTATCCCTCTACGACAAGCACTTCGAAGTCCATCTCGGGTGAAAAATATTGATCAAGGGATAGCGCGCCCCTGTAGGCATAAAAGTTGCGATGCGTCAAGTGGAAACCAGCTTCTTAGTCGTCGGTATTTCACTCCGTTTACCTTGGTCTCGACTCTCACTTTCCATTTCGCAGTTTCGTGGAAAAGACTTTCAGTTTTCCAACCCAAAGGAAAATATTTTCGGATGCCGTTCAGTGAGTTTTTCATTTTATAAATATTATCATTATAATTATCGTTGTTCTCGCGTTCACTCTTTGTTGATTTTGCTTGTTATACTTTTCGTCACAAACACCGTTGACTGCTTTTTAGGTTTTGTGAAGCCTTGAAGGTTAGTACTATGAGCGATGGGCAATAACAATAGATATCAAAAACATACACACACACACCAAACACACACACACACACCACACCACAACACCACACACACACCAACACACACGACCCTGTGTTATGTTTGTATATGTTTATGTATAAAATAGTATTAAATTTATTTTTTTAAAAAATTTTTAAAAAATATAAATTTTAAAGTGTATTATTATGTTTAACCCCACACGCTTATTGTGTGTGTAAATAAAATGTGTGGGGGTGTGTGTGAATTTTATTTATTATATTTATATAAATACTTTAAAGTATTAAATTTCATACTAATATTTTTTATATATATATTATTTTTTATTTTTATTATTTATAATATATTTATTACCTTTTCTACTTTTTCAAATGAATAGGGTTATACATAGTATAATACATTACACATACCGCACTTTATCATAAATTTTTTGGGGGGGTTTTTTTAAAAAAATTTATAAAAAAAAAAATTTTTTTTTTTTTTTTTTTTTTTTTTAAAAAATTTATAAAAATTTTTTCCCCCCAAAATTCCCCCTTTCCAAACCCCCCCCCCCGGGGAAAAATGGGGGGGCCCCCCTTTTTTTTTAAAAAAAAAAATTTTTTTTTTTTTTTACCTTTTTTTTTTTTAAAAAAAAAAATTTTTTCCCCCAAAAAAGGAAAAAAAAGGGGGCCCTTAATTTTTTTAAAAAAAATTTTTTTTTTTTCCCGGGGTTTTTTTTTTTTTTTTTTAAAAAAAAAAACCCCTTTTTTTTTTTTTAATTTCCCCCCCCCCCAAAAAAACCCAAAAAAAAAACCTTCCCCCCCCCCCCCCCCAAAACCCCCCCCCCCCCAAAAAACCCAAAAAACCCCCCCTTTTTTTGGGTTTTTGGAAAGGGTTTTTTTAAAATTTTTTTTTTTGTTTTTTTTTTAAAAAAAAAAAAAAGGGGAAAATTTTTAAAAAATTTTTGGGGGGTTTTTAATTTTTTTTTTTTAAAAAAAAAATTTTTTTTTTTTTATAAATAAAAAAAAATTTTTTTTTTTTTTTTTTTTTTTTTATTTAAAATTTTTTTTTTTTTTTTTTTTAAAAAAAAAATTTAAAAAGAAAAATTTCAAAAAAAAGGGGTTTTTTTTTTTTTTTTAAAAAAATTTTTTTTCCCCAAAAATTTTTTTTGAAATATTTTTCTTTTTTTTAAAAAAAAAAAATTTTTTTTTTTTTATTTTTTTAGGTTTTGTGTGTTTTTTTTTTTATTTTAAAAAATTTTATTTTTTTTTTTTAATTTTTTAGGTGTTTTTTTTTTTTTTTTTTTTTTTTGGGGGGGGGGGGGTGTGTGGGTGTGTGTTTTTTTGTTTTTTTTTTTTTTTTTATATATATATATTTTTTTAAATATATATATATATATATTTTAAATTATATTTTTTTTTTTCCCCCCCTTATTTTTTTTCCCCCAGTTCCCCGGGTAACAGTGCCAAATCGCATGGGTACTACAGTTTTCCTTAAGTTTCCTCAGCCAAACCGCCAGTATGTAAATACAGTACATAACAACATCAGGTAATTTTAAACATGGTTACCATAAAGCGACAAGTATAATCAGTCACTCGACAGAAGAACCGCCAGAGAAACTATGCATTAACAAAGCCTAATTCAAGCGATGGCACCTCAATCGAGTGCCAAACGCTGACCCCGCGACCCGTGGCCGCGGTCGGCCGAGGGGGCATGCTGGTAGGCTTAGCAACTGCTAAGGAATGCGACACCTCTCTGAAAAACTGCCAGATACACTTTTCTAACTTCTAACCCCCAACCTCATCTTTACCCACCTCAACATCGTCCTAAATCCTCTCCCACATCTCCCACATCCATCCCTCAACCCCTTTGCTGCAAGCCTACAATTTATGCCCATTATAATGCATGGGCTCATAATGGAGTATGAGTACGAGTATGAGTACTTCGGAAGTGAGCAGGTGTATGCGTGTTTGT
>NC_061858.1:11768781-11773781 GCF_019202785.1 Penaeus chinensis
TTCTCCTTTATTCTGTCCACTTTTCTTTTCACTCCTTTCTTACTATCTTGCTCACTTTTATTCTATCTTGACTTCTCCGATTCCTTTTATTCTCGTTTTTCTTTCTCCTTCTTCGCTGTCGTCGTCTTCGTCGTCGTCTTCTTCTTTTCCTTCTTCTTCGTCGTCTCCTTTTTCGTCTTCTTCTTTTTCTTCCCTCTTAACTTCCTTCCCTTCTTGTTTCATTTTCTTTTTCTTTGCCGTCGATGTCTAATTCGTCTTCTTCTTCTTCTTCTCCTTCTTCTTCTTCCTCTAATTCTTCTTCTTCTTATTATTATTGTTGTTGTTTCTTCCTCCTCTTTCCCTCCTATCTTCTTCCTTCTACCTTTCCTTCTTACCCCTCTCTCCTGCCTTCCTCTTCCTCTCTTCCTCCTCTTCCTTCTCTCACTCCCTCTTCCTCCTCTTCGCTCTAACTCCTCTAACTCTCCCTAACTCCTCCTTCACCTCCTTCTCCTCTTCCTCTTCCTCCCTCCTCCTCCTCTGCCTCCCTTATCACCCTTTTGTTATTCCCTCCTCTCCCTCTTCTTCCTTCTCATCTCCCTTCTCTTGCCCTTTCTCCTTTTTCCTCTTAATTGATTGCTTCTGCTCTTTTAATCCTTGCTTCCCTTTCTTTGCTTCTCTTCTCTTCGCTATCCACCCTTTTTCTTTCATTCCCTTCCCTTCAAATCCTTCATTTTCCTCTTTTGTTCTTTTCTTATTGTTTTCTATATATATCCCTTCCATTTGCTCTCTTCTCCTTTCTTTTCTTATTCCTGTCCCTCTCATCTCTCCTTTCCCTTTTTCTCCCTTCTCCCTCTCTCCTCTTTCTATATTGCCCACCCTTCCCTCTCCCCCTTATCCTTTATCTTTTATCCCATTCTCACTATCCTTTTCCACCCCTCCTATCCCTTTCTTATCTGTTTTACCACTCCTCCCTCAGCTGCCTCAATCTCTTACCCTCTCCCTCTCTATTTCCCTCCGCCCCTTTCCTTATCTCCCTCGCCCCCCGCCCTTCCCTCCCCTATCCCCTCCGCCTCTCCCTCATCCTCCCTTATCCCCTCCGCCCCCCGCCCTTTCCTTCCTTACCCCCTCCTCCCCTCCCTCATCCCTTCCCCTTCAACCCCCCTCAGCACAGGTGGGTCTCTGGCGCTGGCGAGGCTCCGCTATCGCCCCGTCTCAGAAGGACGTCTTGGCTGCTGCCCCGACAAGTCTCAATTAATGGAATCAGAATATTCACCTGACGTCAAGCTGCACGAGTTCAGGAAGCTCACTTTTTTCATCGGACGTCAATTTGTTCTTTTTTTTCAGACCGTGCTTGCATCTGGCAGCGTGAGTTTGATTTATGTGGCAGTGTGACCTCAGGCCAAAGTAGACAGGGGGATAGGATTGTCTGGTTTGTTTGTACGCGAGAGAGAGAGAGAGAGAGAGAGAGAGAGAGAGAGAGAGAGAGAGAGAGAGAGAGAGAGAGAGAGAGAGAGAGAAAAAGAGAGAGAGAGGAAACACACACACACACACTGAGAGAGAGAGAGAGAGATAGATAGAGAGAGAGAGAGAGAGAGAGAGAGAGAGAGAGAGAGAGAGAGAGAGAGAGAGAGAGAGAGAGAGAGAGAGAGAGAGAGAGAGAGAGAGAGAATGAGAAAGAGAGAAGTTGGAGGACACAAAGAAATAAACAGATACACAGAAAAAAATCAAGAAAAAAAGAAAGACAGGGATAGATAGACAGATAGATAGATATAGAGAGAGATGATTCTACAAATATTTCATAAATACATATATCTTAATGCAACTGTTCCAAAATGCAGTGTAGAACCGTGCAACTAACTTGACACTAGACACAAGAGCGAATTATTCCACATTTTCCAGATGCCACTGGACTAGCAGCTATAACTTCCGAACCCCTAAAAGGAGCATCTTTGGCACTAAGACGCACGCCATGTTACGTTGTGATTATATTTGCACACTGACAGATCACTATGCAATGTCATCTTTTATTTTTATTTTTTTACTCGTAATATTCTACTGATATGAATTAGCAGTGTTTGTGAAGGTGACATTTAGGACATCTATTTTGAATCGTGCGCAGAATTTATTTCATTGCATACTAAACTAATATTTTTTGGCCTGATTTTGAAAGTGGGACATAATTCATCGGATTAAAGAACTGTGATTATGAGCTTATTTGTATGTTTTCTATGAAAATGTATTTTGTCACATTGTTTTTCAAAACGTGGGATAATTTTTGAGAGGTGTATGATACTCCCATACCATGTATTTTTGGGACTCTCATGCAAATTTGATGTTATACTGTGCAGTTCTATAATAAATACTTTGCAATGGTTGAAAATGCACTGTATGGTTCCTCAGTCAGATATTCCAAAGGCTTCTGACGAACATTCCAGACGTGTTTCACTGAGCTGAGACGTGGAAACCAAGAGGATAGATGACCCATTGCTTTCAGTGGAGAAACGAAGGTAAATTATATCGAGATCAATATAGAATGTTTGCCGGAACGTGATCATTTGTGGCAATGCCTGTGCTGCGCTTTCGGCTGATGTGGGAAAATAAAGATGATAAACTCAGATATATTCAAGAAATGTTTACGCGTCTCTCGTTCGCTCGGCCTCTCCGCCCGCTCTGTCTACCTCCCTGTCTGTCTGTGTCTGTCTATTTATCCATATATCTAAACACATACACATACATATACATATACCTATACTTATACATATACATACACATACACATACACACACACACACGTACACATACACTTATATATATATATATATATATATATATATATATATATATATATATATATATATATATAGTAAAGAAGTCTGGCAGCGGCTTTCCTCAGCTAAACAAGTAAACAAGTCTGGCAGCGGCTTTTCTTAACTAAACAAGTCTGGCAGCAGATTTCCTCAAACAAACAAGGCTGGCAGAGGATTTCCCCAAGTAAACAAGTCTGGCAGCGGCTTTCCTCAAATAAAAAAGTAAACAAGGCAGTTTCCGGCTAAGCTCATTTATTTGTTTTATTTGCTTATCTATTTATCGGTTTACTCATATGTATATTTGTTACTTTTGTTTATATATTCCTTGTTTATTTGTTTATTTATTGTTTACATTTTTATTCCTAGTTTGTTTATCTATATTCCTTATTTATTTTCTTACTTGTTTATTAATTTTTCTTCCTTGTTTCTTTATTAATTCCTTGTTTCTTTATTTACTTGTTTATTTGCTTTTGCGTGTTTACCAATTCCTTGCTTATTTTTTTTCATTCATCAATACCTTGTTTATTTATTAATTTACCTATTTATTGTTTTACTTATTTACTTATTTATGACTTTTTTTTATTTATTTGTCTAAATTATTTTCCGTTTATTTATCTACTTGTCTAATCATTCACGTATATACCTACTATTTTATTTGTTTGTTTATTTGTTTCATTATTGATTTGTCTATTAAGGTTTTATCCATTTATTTCTGGGTTGGGGTCATTTGGTACCAGAGTGGAACGAAACGGCGCGGCGGTCTTCCTCTCCTCAAGGCATCACTCACCCAGTGACACCTTTTCAACTTATGAAATTCATTATAATGTGAAAGGAGCTATGAAGCAATTCTTCAGGGTCAAAGAAAGGAGTGTGTGATCTATCAGCTGCTGAGCCAAGATAATAGATTTTTCAGGATCAAGAGTAAGTGTGACAGATTTAAAAACGATGGGGTAAACGTATAGGATCTTTACATGTGGAGAAGCCCTACGTAGTAACGTCGGATGCCAAATGAGCTAAAGAAAGAAAGAAAGAAAGAAGAAAAAAAAAAAAAAAAAAAAAAGAGGAGTGAGAGAGAGAGAGAGAGAGAGAGAGAGAGAGAGAGAGAGAGAGAGAGAGAGAGAGAGAGAGAGAGAGAGAGATAGAGAGAGAGAGAGAGAGAGAGAGAGAGAGAGAGAGAGAGAGAGAATAAAAGGAAGAAAAAAAGGCAAAAGAAGATTTCATACATTTTTTGTCGACTTTAGCTTCTTCCTTTTGTGAGCACATTAAACCCTGATTCCTGGCCATTAGTCTCAGGCCATTAGTCTCAATCGAGAGGAGCAAAACCAGCATGAAATCTGATATAGGGGTTGTCTGCGCCCCCCCCCCCCCCCCTAGTTTGCTGTGCCGTAGGAGCCACCGAGACCTAAGCCTCGGCTTCCTGTTCCGGCACAAAGTAACTGTCATTTGACGTTTGTCTTGTGCGGTATTATATACTTGGTAGCGTCATTTCGTGACCAAAGAACAAGATGAGCGAAATAGTCTTTGCCCAAAGCACTCACCAGAAATATAGATCATTTTTTAAAAATGTGTATAACTGATAAAGCGTAAAAATGAAATCATAAGAGTAAATTAAAGTTATTATTAAAATAGAAAGAGTTAAAATATATTCGATAAACTATAAAACTTATTATCTGATACATTTAGTTGAAAAAAGGCAAAGCTCAATACCATTATTAATAAAAAAAAAAAAAGCGAGAACACAATGAAATAAAACTTGAAATTAAATTTAATTAATACAATTAAACAGGTTAAACAATACTAATACACGAAAAAAGGGGGCAATCTTAAATAAAACAAATAAAAAATAATACCTGGTAAAACTGCAGACTGTAAAATCCATAAAACGTAAAAGAAAAAAACAACAAATAAAAATGACAAAGCCTAAAAACAACGGAGGTCATCTGAGGGACAGCCGACCGTAGGTAACGAGCCGATGCCTGTGCGCAACTCCAGCAAGATGGTTGACCCCACCTTATTTATCCGAACAAGGTCGTGCGCCAGGAGATGTTCGCGCATCTGGACTCATTTTATATATAAAAGTCGTCTGCCTTCTCTGAATGTTTCTTTAAATACTAAAATTTTAGTTATAGATTGCCGTATTGAAAAAAAAAAAAAAAAAAAAAAAAGTAAAGAAGAAAAATACACATAAAATAATATATACACTAAAAGAAAAGA
>NC_061858.1:11778781-11781673 GCF_019202785.1 Penaeus chinensis
CCCATTCAGCTTCTAAGGCCCGGAACACTGTCCTTGGGGGACAAAACAAGAGCTGGCTTTGTTTTGCAGGTTAATTTCACCATCAGTCCCGTGCACGTGTGTATGTATAAATGTTTGTCCTCGCGTAGCTTTTGCAACACTGTTTGACTTTACCATTCTAAATATTTATGCGTATACAACATGGTTGTCTTGCGCTCTATATGCAAGTGAATAAAAAGTACAAGACTGTATACAAGCTTATAATAATGTGAATAATCCAAGATTTGCTGTCGAGTCAGAGCTCGGGGACAAAGGGAAAAGAGACTGAGGAGAAGACCTAAGACGCTGGTCTTAAACGGTCTCTCGGGTCCCTCTTCGCCCTGCCTGGACCTCTCTCTGAAGAATCTATTCACTCCCCAGCATTTTTCTCTTCCTTCTCATTCGTAATTACAGAAATTCGTTCCAGTTTTCGTGTTTTTATGATCGTCTACATTCCCCATATTTAGATTTCCTTATTTACAATTATTATTTTCAGTGTTTATTTCTTATTTTATTTATCGTGTGTGTTTTCCGTCTGTAAACCGTCCGTAACTTTAGGAAAGAACCTGGATTTCATTTTTGCTTCGTGTAATCCTGCACCGCCACTCAGACATTTCCAGATTTCATCCCGAGTGCCCGCGGGTCCCCTTCTCTTTCTCAGGGGTTTATCAGAAGGCATTAACTTGCGGTTTTATCTCATGGTTTTAACCCCCAGATTTAATTCTTGGCTTTAATACACGCCTCTAACTTACGGCTTTAACTCATAGCTATAACTCAAGGCTTTAACTCGAGGGTTCATCTCACGGCTTTAACTCAGGACTTTAACTCCAACAACTTTACAAAAACACCCTAACACCTCCAGCAGACCGCCCGGGAGAGCCTCAGTGATACCGGGCCTTTTTCGTGGTTGCCGGACGCGATGAGACAAACTGAGAGGCAAATATTTTCCAGCTGTCACCGTGTTTGTAGTGGTTTGCGATATTGCAACATTTCTTTTATTTTCTGGTGTATTTGATTTTGTACTTGTTTTCATTTTTTAAATTTTTTTTTTGTCATTTATTTATTTCTTCATTCATTCACGAGTGTTGGCTTTGGTTGCGGTATTATATGCTTCTTTTATACATTCAGTGATATTTATACATTTCATCAAGATTCTCCTGACATTCGGATGAATACAGCATTTCAGAATCTATACCCCAAATATGAAATTAATAAATAATTACAGTCAACCCTCCCTCTCCCCCAAAAATTCCAGTCAAAAAAAAATCCAGAATTCCCATCACAAGAAAAGAAATAAAGAAAGAGTGAAATAAAGAAAGAAAGAAAGAAATTAAAGAATGAAAGAGAGAGGGAGAAAAGAGAGATACATTAAAAAAAGAAAGAAAGAAAATGAAAAAAAAGAAAGAATGAAAAGAAAAAGAAAGGGAAAGGAAGAAAGAATGACAAAAGAGAGATAATAGAAAGAAAGAAAGGAAGAAAGGAAGAAAAAAAACGGAAAATAAAGAAAGAAATACAGAAGAAAGAAAAATGAAAGAGAAAAAGAAAGAAAGATAAGAGAAAGAAAGAAAGAAAGACAGAAAGAAAGAAAGATAAAATAGAAAAGAGAAAGAAAGAAAGAGAGAGAGAAAAGAAAGAAAGGAACGAACGAAAGACACACACACGAACAGACTAGCCCTGAGAGCCGCCAGCCCCAGCAGCACTCATCACCGACCCAGCCACCGCGCAACTTACCTGGAGATCGATGTAGTTCATGTAGACGGCGTAGGGCAGCACCACGCACAGGGACATCACCCACACGGCCAGCACGGCGATGAAGGGCGGCACACGGGGCTTCAGGGGGTACACGATCATGCGGTACCTGTCGACGGCGATGAAGACCATAGTCGCCATGGATGCATGGATGGGCACGTCCTGCGGGGGGCGGGGAGAGAAGGGGGAGGGTCAGAGATGGGGAACGAGAGGAGGGGGAAGGAGGCGACGCTCCCTTGCACCCTCGCTTGTCTATCTCTGTGCTGTGGAGATATCACAATGATCAGCTGCATTTGTGCACGCATCTACGCACTCCCTTACATACATATACATACATATATATATATATATATATATATATATATATATATATATATATATATATATATATATATACGTATATATATGTTTATACGTATATATATGTGTGTGTGTGTGTGTGTGTGTGTGTGTGTGTGTGTGTGTGTGTGTGTGTGTGTGTGTGTGTGTGTGTGTGTGTGTGTGTGTGTGTGTGTGTGCATGTGTGTGTGTGCAACTAGGCTTTAAGTAGCTCCATAGACATTACGTATCTACTCATACATGAGTAATGATAGCGAGGTTTTACACACACTCCCCTGGGCACTCGGTGGAAATTGATTTAGAAATTCGAAGTCAGATATACTGAGGTGTGTGTATATATATGAAAGATGGAATAATGCAAAGCCATATTGATATAGACATATAGCAATCCTCCATCAGAACCTAATGGAACACACAACGCTTTAAGAGACAATCCTGCTGTTGTGGAGCCAAATGCGTGGGATGCAACGGAAGAAACATTATTCACTCAGATGGTCCTGTATGGAGTGTGGTCCGATCCATCATGAGGACGTAGGTGTAAGACAGACACTTTTCTTTATTTTTTTATGATATTTTCTTTTCTTTCTTTTCTTTGTGTGTGTGTGTTCGTTTACATGCTTATAAAGTGACGGGTGAGTTTCTTCTCTCTCCTTCTCTTCCTTTTCCTTCCCCGCTTCAAAATCTCCCGCTCACTGATCTAAAATCTGTTTATATGTCGTTCATATTCCAATTCTCCGTTTCCATCTTCTTTTTGTCTTTCTTTCGCTCTTTCTCTATCTCTCTCTC
>NC_061858.1:11781773-11790651 GCF_019202785.1 Penaeus chinensis
CGTGAACTGACGTGTTTCCATGACCCCTTCAGCGGAGACCCCGCCGGTTATCCTCCTTCTTGATCCTAATAAAGGTTCCTGATCGCTCTCTAGGCCATATGGGTTTTCATTAGTGAAAGAAAGGGCCCTTCCTCCATCTTTTCTCTCTCTCTCTCTCTCTCTCTCACTCTTTCCTTCCTCTCCAGCCTCTCTCTCTCTTACTCTCTCCTTCCTTTCCACCCTCTCTCTCTCTCTCTCTCACACTCTTTCCTTCCTCTACAGCCTCTCTCTCTCTCACTCTCTCCTTCCTTTCCACCCTCTCTCTCTCTCTCTCTCTCTCTCTCTCTCTCTCTCACTCTTTCCTTCCTCTCCAGCCTCTCTCTCTCTTACTCTCTCCTTCCTTTCCACCCTCTCTCTCTCTCTCTCCTACACTCTTTCCTTCCTCTACAGCCTCTCTCTCTCTCACTCTCTCCTTCCTTTCCACCCTCTCTCTCTCTCTCTCTCTCTCTCTTTCTCTCTCTCTCTCTCTCTCTCTCTCTCTCTCTCTCTCTCTCTCTCTCTCTCTCTCTCTCTCTCTTTCGCTTCACTTCCCGCGATGTCCTAAAATATCCCAAATAACATCTGATTTTCATAAATGATTAAATGTTCTAATAATACTAATCACTGCAATCTTTTTCGTGATGGCGCCTAAGGATTTTTACCGCTGTAATTTTTATCTTTTTTTTTTTTATTTCTATTATTACAGATGCAGATACCGATCATTTTGATATTTTTCATTACTATTATTACCGATACTTTATCTGACTTTAGAGAGATCTTTTGGTCTTTATTTAAAAAGCTCCCTTTATCTCCCGTGTTTACAGGATTATTGACAGACAGGTAGACAGACTGATAGATAGATAGATAGACAGCGAAATAGTGGGATAGATAATCGTTTATACAATTAGGCAGACGGACGCATCTCTCTACAAATCTGTTTCTTTATATATAACGAAAGCTGTTAGTGTATTCTGCAACTGACACGTATATTTTACATATGACACATTTATTAATTATCGTAATACATCATACTACTCCTAGTATGTGAAACCCCTCTCACACACACACATGTATTCACACACACACTTACACACGCATATGCAGACAAAAAAAATAACAGTATGCATAATCGCAGAAAAAAAGTGTTTAGGTATGATAACATTTTATGTGAAATAATGGTTACATGATAATAACATGTTCACGTGCACGTACGCACACACATGCACGCACACACTCACTCATACACGCACTAACACACACACACACACATACACACACACACACACACACACACACACACACATACACAAAAAAGTCCAAATACACACACTAACACACACACACACACACACACACACACACACACACACACACACACACACACACACACACATACACAAAAAAGTCCAAATATTTGATTACATTTAGAACGTTCATATAGAAATCTACACACCTTCAAACCTTCGCCTCAACACCATCATATATTATTCAAAACATACAATAATAACGTAAAAGAAAAAAAAAAAACAACTCGTGGCCCCCGCTTTTTAAATAAAGGATATGCTTTCTTCCTCTAAGAAAAAAATCAATCCCATAACCTTTCAGCTGCTCTTTCATGTCCATTTGAGTGTTCTCGTTATATACATTTTTAGAGACGTATTTACCTCCGCTCTTTAATGATGCATACGGATACCCAGAAAGGGAGAAGGTGAGGGGAGGGAAGGGGCGCGGAGGGGATCAGGGCCAGCGGCGGTGGAGTGGGGGGGTGGGGGGGGCGCCTGTGAAGGGTGAGCTGGCTTGCAACGTATCATAATACTTTTTTTTGACTGATGAGTATAATATTTAACGCTATCTTTTACTTGAGTTATCGAAGGGAAATATTCAAAGCTTTAGAAGTTTAGAGTGATGTATTTACTCTTGAGTTGTGGCTGTAAGATAAAATTGATACATTCGCTATTACTAAATTATTATGTCGGATTATTACACAGTGGCGATGGCTTAAGCTGGAATTAATCGCTGGTGCAACGTCAACTAAATCCCACTTTGCCAAACAGGGCTGAGTCACTCTACCGCACCTGTTAACATACTGCGGCACCATCCTTTTCACATTATGTCATTCTTAAAAACCACTTCGAACGAAACGCGACTCTAAATTCCGACCGCAAAGTGCGGAAAAATGGAAGAAGGCACGCACACACACAAACCAGTCAGCTGTTTTATAGAAGGGGAGCTCGGTCACGTTGGCATGAGTGACTTGGTCTTCCTCAACCAGGCTACGAGCAGGGGGAACCTGGTCTTGAGAGGCCACGCTATCATTCTCCTTGGTAATGGACTCTCTGCGTGTCGAAGCCCTGTAACTTTGTTTCTTCTCGCCGACCATCAAAATACTAAAGCCAATGTTATCTATAATGTTCCGATTTATGTATGCTTAAAACGCTTTGACAATATAGAACAAATACAACATGACAAATTTAGTTTAGTTTAGCAGATTTACTGTTGACATCTTAGCACCAACGATATTATATGATAAGCAATTCATGCAATGCTAATGTTTCCTCGATAGACAGTCGTATGTAGAGAGAGAGAGTCGTATGTAGGGGTGTTTGGCATGGCACAAGAATCTATCTAACACTCAGCAATACTCCCATAGGAATTACATTACAAACGTAAATACAAATACCAAAAGCATTGAATATTAGTGAAAATGTTTCACTCCCCTCCTTCCACTTACCTGCGGCACGCATCCCCCTCCTCACATATACGCACACTCTCTTCTTAACTGCCTCGTACATAATCCGATACTTGAGAGCTCTAACCCGAAGGAGAAGGGCTCAGACAAGGCGGGGCTGCCTCCTGTTACCTCTCCCCCTCCACTGACAGCGGTTAGTTTTATTCTCTATCTATAATCGCGGAAAAATACTTAACTTACCCTTTGTCTATGACTGACAACGATAATTGGTATTTCTACTGTTAACGTTATTATAAGAACTGTTTTTCATGAATGAATAAGTATTCAAATGTGCTACACCTAGCATACTGTTGAAAATATGCATATCGATAACAAGGGAAGTACAATTCAAGTGCAAAGATATTCCTGTTGTATAAATAAAGAAAGAAAGAGATATGGATAGTGGAGGAGGTGGCAAAGAGGGAAGGATGTGAATGCATACATAGATACCAAGAGATAGAGAAAAGCGGAAGGAAGGGAGAACGAGGGAGAGAGAAACGGTGACCTTGCTATTGATCATATATCTAGTTATCCTCTGTCATCCATCTTCTAATAGAAGCAAACAACAATTGAAGTTAACAAGAATACAATAAAGGACAAAAGGGACAGAGCAACATTGTCGATTAGCAAATGGCTTCGAATGTGCTGAATGACCATTCTCAGGTGGAAGGAATTATAAGCGCATTAGTAAGGCTGGTTTAATAAATGTAAGTCTAAGATATATACGATATTTTAACCTTTCCATTAAAGAGGACGTTAGGTACAGGTCATTCCTAACGTAAGAGAAATCTACTTGCTTTGATATTCTTCTAACGATCTACACTATTCTTGCAACCTTCCATCTCTAAACCTTTAGCTCTCTTGCCTCCTTAGCCAGCTCCCTCGCCTCCTTACCTACTTCTCCAATTCCTGCGTTCCTTTTCTCTTCCGAATCCTTCGCTTCCTCGCCTAATTCACCAAATCCTCTTTCCTTACCTCCGGATCCTTCCCTCCCTTGACTCTCGCAGAACCTTTCGTTCCCTTGCCTCCTCCTCACTCCTCCGACTCCTTCACTCACTCACCTGCTTCACGAGGTCCTTCGCTCCTTTGCCTCCCTTTCCATATCCTTCCCTCTCTTGCCTCCCACTCGGACCACTGGCTCCCTTGCCTCCTCCTCAAAACGCGTCGCTTCTATGCCTCCTTCTCGAAACCATTCGTTCTTTTCTCCTCCGAATCCTTCACTAAGTCCTTCGCTCCTCTGACTCCTTCTCCATACCCTTCCGTCCCTTGCCTCCCTCTTAGAACACTCCTTTACCTCCTCCTCAAAATCTTTCGCTCCCTTGCTTCCTTCTCCAAATCCTTCGCTCCTTATCTCCTCCTCCACAAAATTTAGTGTCCTCATGGCACGCGCTCCAACATCCCTCCACATCTTCCTCTTCCACTTATACTTTGATGTTAACATGATGCTCAACTTCATCCTATACATCGGATATAGTGTCCTTCTGTAATATTTTTAGCCACACACAAACTCAAAATCTTTAGGATGATTAGCATAATTCCTCTGTATCCTATGAGTAACGTAAAAACGTTTGAGGCCATGGAATTAGTATTTGTGTTGCATAAAGAATTGTATATATTATAGGCGCTTAACACTGTTATAACTTTGAGGAATAATAAAATGTTTACCAAATTTTGATATTTATCTTGCATTGTTGTAAATGTAACAGGATGTGATTTTTAAATGATTGTTACTGCTCGTAGTGGTACTGGATTTACCGATATTGATGATGATAGGACGGTAATGGTAATGCTTGTAATTAGGATACAATTAACTGGTGAGAGCAAGAACAATAATGATAGCCATTGCCATTCATTGCAGTAATATTAACGTTCTTGAAAATATTAGTCTTTCACAAGTAATTACAATAAGGATAATACGTTAAGGCTAATTATGAGAACAGTCGTGATGAAATATATAGTGATGATAAATATACATTTAATGATGAAAATGATATAGCTGACAATTATACGGGTTAATGATATAATGATAATAGTAATAATAATGGTGACGAAAAGAACAAACAACAAAACCATTAAAACCCAGATAACCCGGCAAAATTCAAAATTAAAGCTGTCACAAAGTTCATCCTGTGATGCTAGTTTTGTAAACCATGAACAGAAAGGGAATTAGAGGAGACGTATAACCAATAATGATAATGATAATAATAATAAAGATAATGATGATAATAATGATAGTAATATTAATGATAATAATGATGATAATTATAATAATAACAATGATCATAATAAAAAAATGATATTAATAATAATAGTAATTATAAAAGCAATAATGATAACAATAATAATACTAATGATAATAATAACAATATTAATGATAGTGATAATAATAACAATAACATTAATAGTAAAATGAATGGCAATAATAATAATAATGATAATTATAATAATGATAATAATGATGTCGATAATAACAATAATAATAATGATGATAATAATAATAATAATAATAATAATTGTAATAGTATTAATGATAATGGTAATGATAACAATAACAATGATAATGTAAATTATAACAATAATGATAATAATGAGAAAAATTACAATAACAGTAACAATATTAATGATTTTGATAATGATGATAATAATAGTAATAATTATAATAATAATAATAATAATAATAATAATAATAATAATGCTAATAATAATAATAATTATAATAATAATAATAACAATAATAATAATGATAACAACAACAATGGTAATGCTATCAATGATAACAACAACAATAATAATAATAATAATAATAATAATAACAATAATAATAATGATAATAATAGTGAAAATAATAATAATAATAATAATAATAATAATAATAATGATAATAATAATGATAATATTAATAATGATAGTGATAATAATATTATCAATATGATATTAATAATAATTAGCATTATTATAGTAATGATAATAATAATAATAATAATAATAATAATAATAACAATGATAATAATTATAATAATAATCATAATGATAATAATAATAATAATAATAATAATAATAATAATAATAATAATAACAACAATGATAATAATTATAATAGTAATCATAATAATAATAATAATAATAATAATAATAATAATAATAATAATAACAATGATAATAATCATAATAATAATCATAATAATAATAATAATAGTAATAATAAGGATAATAAATTACAATTATAAAGATAATAAAAATGATGAAAATAATGATAACACAAACTGCATACATTATTCATTTCTTGCTTTTAAAAGTACCGTAGATATTCACTTCGTCTTTCAGTCTAGGTTATGTAACAGTGTTTCACAACGGAATAAATTGACCTATTGAGGGAATCTCTGATCTTTATTGAGTGATAATAAGCCAGAGTAATTCAAACAAAGCAGGCAAGAGCACTGACCTTCGTGACTACATATTTTTGTCATAGTTACTGTGATAACATAAAGGAAAAACAGTGTTAAATCACACATACGTGTGTGTGTGTGTATATGTAAATATATATACACACATATATATACACACACACATATATATGTGTGTGTGTGTGTGTGTGTGTGTGTGTGTGTGTGTGTGTGTGTGTGTGTGTGTGTGTGTGTGTGTGTGTGTGTGTGTGTGTGTGTAATTAGAGCGTCACACTGATATGTTCATAGAGGGATAGATATTTAACTCTCTATTGACAAATTCACAACTACACGAAGATGAAAACTGTGGCATTGCGATGGAAGTAGACAGAAATACAGACATATTGCAATACAGAAAACTCTAACGAGATAATACACTTATAAGGAGGTAATACACGTATAGATATATTCCTCCTTTCGACATATGCCTCATAAATCCACCTCATTGTGAGTGGCACAGGCCCTGGCACTTGGCACATTCTCTGAAAGAGATATTATTATAATCCGAACAACCCTGGCACTTGCCTAGCCTTTAACTGGCATCTTGCTACCCATGCAGGCAAAACTTCTCGTGCATTCAGGATATTTATATTTCTCAGAAGAAGCGCCTTTGCCTAGGCTATCGAAGTCGAAGCCGGAGTCATATTTTAAGATTTAATGCCCGATATTTCTCCCGTTTGGTGTGGCGCATCGAGGGCGGGACGGGTGGGCGTGGGCGTGTGGTATGCTCTCGAATATACTGCGGGTGGGGGTGGGGGAGAAGGGAGGTGGGGGGGGGAGGGGGAGCTAGCGCGTGTACTTTCTCAAATGGTATTCATAGGTGTAGGCAATAGGTCGTCTCTTGACTACACTTAAGATAGTTATATTAATAGTAACATCGACAGTGAAAATAACAATCATTTTCATCATTACTGGCAACAATCTCAATATCAACATCAGCGCCAATATTTGATTATTATCATCAGAATTCTCACTCTATTGATAATCATGTTTTTTCATCATTAATAGTTATTCAGCATTAGAATCTTCAGCAGCAGTGACAATGACAATGATGCTGATAATAATAATAATGGTGATGATAGGAATATTCATAAAGATAATGATAATAATAGGATAATGATAGTAACGATAATAATGATAACGAGAAAAATGCTGATAAAAATAATTAAAGACTATGATAATGATTACGATAATGATAATAAAAAAATAATGATAATAAGGATAATAATAATAACACCACTACCAATAATAATGACAATGATAATATTAATGATGATTATAACAATAACAATAACAACAATAATAATAGTAATACTAACAGTAACAATAATAATGATAATGATAATAATGATTGTGACAATAACAATGAAAATGATAATTATTAATGTTATTATCATCACAATTTCCCCTATCGCTTTATTTTCATCATTATTAATATAATCATGATTCCTCCACGTCAAAAACATGAGCCCCGCAATCACAATCATCACTAAATCATAACTACCACAACCATCGTTACTCATTACCACCTACAACAGAAGCTGTTATAATCCGTTATATTAATCTCTCTTTGTCGATTCTCTGCCGCTCCTCGAGCGATAAGGCCTTTCCAAAACACGTCGTTAGCTTAGGATCACGTTCCTTGTAAACCTGCGACAGGTGTGTGGGAGGCCGCCTGTGTCGTCTTGAACACGTCTTTCCATTAACAGCCGTTCGCAGCGACCCTGTTGTGTATTTAGAAGGGGCCTGGGCTAATGGCTGAGCCTTGTCCTACCTTAGGGTGGATGGGCGGTTTCCTCTCTCTTTTGTTCTTTTATACTTTCTTGCTTTTTTGTTTGTTTGTAAGTCTCTTTGTCTGTTTGTTTGCACGTCTGTGTGTATATATAAATATGTATGTATGTGTGTGTGTGTGTGTGTGTGTGTGTGTGTGTGTGTGTGTGTGTGTGTGTGTGTGTGTGTGTGTGTGTGTGTGTGTGTGTGTGTGTGTGTGTAGTGTGTGTGTGCTCGTGTGTGTGTATAAGTATGTATAAATAGCTTCCACGTGGCGTACAGAAGCATGTATACGCGTGGCTTCACCGCAGGCGCCCCAAGCACCCACCAGTACTTAAGGCTCAGGATGACCCAGGTCAGAGAGAGTCACTTCACAGAGTACCCGCTGACTGCTTGTCGGGGCAGGCCCAAGCCGCGCGCCCGCCCTCCGGGCAGACCAAGCACTAAGCCTTACGAAGACTTGTATCCGTGTGAATATCTGTGTTGCTTTTCGTTCTCAATAAAAGAGGTTATGCCAACCGTACGTTTCACTACTCCTGCTAAACCATATGTTTAAGGTGTCATTTAAATACCCTTTACAGTGTATGTGCTCGTGTGTGTGTGTGTGCGTGTGTGTGTGTTGTGTGTGTGTGTGTGTGTGTGTGTGTGGTGTGTGTGTGTGTGTGTGTGTGTGTGTGTGTGTGTGTGTGTGTGTGTCTGTCTGTGCGTTATATATGGTATGTATTTTTGTATGTATGTATGTCTCTCTCTCTCTCTCTCTCTCCTCTATCTCTCTCTCTCTTCTCCTCTCTCTCTCTCTCTCTCTCTCTCTCTCTCTCTCTCTCTTCTCTCTTCATTCACACACATAATCCAGTATATAATATAAACGTTATGTGGAAATTGCGCCAATTTCACGGTTTAAAAGCATCAATTATTGGTG
>NC_061858.1:11798251-11800751 GCF_019202785.1 Penaeus chinensis
AGGTCAGACTTCATTCTCCATTGCGATGTCATCCCATGCCATGTAGCTGACATGAACTGTAACACATACCGTCAGACGTCCCCCTGCTCCATGGATAAGTGGCGACATCAAGAGTCAATAGCTATAGAAATAATGCCCACCAAACTCTTAAAAGTTACAGAAATGAGGCCGCCTTTCAGAAAAATGTAAAATTGCTAATTCAATATGCAATAAGAAATTATTTCAGAAATAGGTTCACAGAATATAAGAACAACTCTGGTAAAACATGGAAAATTGTTAAAATGCGAGTGCCTCACAACAAACACCTCACTTGTGATTGTACCATACAAAGTCCTTTACAAAGAACAGAGCATTTTAATGATTTTTTTTCATAACTGGAAAACTACTTTATGAGCAAACAATTGGTTTTCACATTACAACAAAACACAGATCGGGCAAGGATTACAACAATTTTATTTCAGACCACAACCAGTGGACGTAAAACAATCATCTTAGTAATAAAACAACTTTGCAAAACAAATGTTGTAGTAGCAGACGGTATTGCTTTGCACTTTATCAGAGAATTTACTGTACAGTATTTGAAGGTCATTTTTAACACCTCTCTGGTTACTGGTGTCTTTCCATTGCTTTGGAAACATGGTATAGGAAAACCAATTTTCAAGTCGAGGGATAAAGACGATGTCAATAATTATCGCCCAATTACTATACTCCCTATGTTATCCAAAATTCCTGAAAAAAATGTAGCAAATCAACTGACGAGTTTCCTGGAAGCCAATAACTAATTATCTAAAGCACAACATGATTTAAGAAATGAGACTTATAATAACATAGACAAAAATCAGGTAAATTTACTCACATTATGCGACCTTTCCAAGGCTTTTGATAGTGTCGCCTTAACAAATTAATAAATCATAAAACTGATACCTTTTGGTTTAAAAGTTGCATTGATACATGGACCTAATCGGTAGGAATCAATAATGTTATGTCATCAAAACAACAAGTACATTTTAGCGTTCTGCAAGGATCTGTTTTAGGTCCGATCCCGTTCACAATTTTCATAAATGATTTACCAACAATAGTCCATAACTGCCCCCTAGTGCAGTATGCCAAAGATTCACAGTTTCTTCATAGTGACTCAGTAAAGAACTTAAACACATTAATAAGAAACACTCAACATACTCTCACACAGGTTAAAAATCCATTCTAAATGCAACTATGACATGTGTATTCATGGGAATTATCCGCAATGGTTAATGCCCTTGCAAACTGTAGGGAACACATCAGGTGTCAAGAGATCGAATACCGATACAGGGGCACGACGTATGGAAATATGTGGGCCTAAGTTATGAAACATGCTACCAGATAATATAAGAGACATTAATCCATTCGCCCCTTCGGGCAAGAATACATGACATGCCCACTGTGATACAAGTTTATTTATTGTATTAACACATAGATGGCTCTACAAGTTCTTAATCACCAAATAGCCAGTTATTAAAACTACCCATCTCACCTGTTTACTCTTTACTTTCACTTTTAGAAAGGGCCTTTTGTATCATTCCGTTGTTTAAAATATTTTAATGACAATTTAATAATCATAACATGATGACAATAATATCAGTATCGATAGCAATGGTATTGATATGAAAAACACATTTTCCCGCCAATTCAAGGAATTGGGAAATCAGGATCGGGAACTAGGATTTGGAACATTTGGAGCCACCTGTATGTAACAAAATTCACCAAAAACTACAGGGGGCAGAACATAGATCCGAGGCGAATGGGTTAACAGCTTTTGTAATTTTAAATCGAAATTAAAAGAACACCTATTAGTACTCATGTGTAAATATAAATTTATTTATGTAAAGAATAACCATTGCAATTTAATGGAATAAAGTGTTTTGACTTTGACTAGATTGTTCAAGTCTATGCTCCAACCTGCAGCTACACTGATGAAAAAATAGAGAACTTCTATGAAGATGGTTCATTTAGCCAGTGAGAGAGTAAAAACACTTTACAATAGGTAAAAAGACAAGGAAAAGCAGTAGTGGGAGTCATAGAATAGGCACTAGGGATGAGAGGGGACAAATACTGGTCGACTTTGCAGAGGCTCGATCACTCAATATCATGAATACATTTTTCAAAAAAGACTAAAGCGGAAATAGACCTGGAAGTCGCCATCTGACATCTGACATAATGGAAGCTACACTTGAAGTAGGCGGTAAGAACGTCAAGCTCCAGCAAGCACTCGGTAGAAACTAAACAGCTTATGCAAAAACATAGGGTCATGAAAGTCAAACAGGGACAATATAGAAGTAGCTGGACAAAAACTATAAATAAAAAGAGAGATGTACGGAAATTCAATACTCAAATGATAATTGAAACCGTGATCTCAGGTACTATAGCATGAAAAAAGCTAAAAGGAGACTCGGAATAGGGAGAAATCAGATGTATGCAATAAAGAAACCAGACAGAGAAGTGATATATAATAAGAATCAAA
>NC_061858.1:11825751-11838251 GCF_019202785.1 Penaeus chinensis
GAGTTGTTTGCAACGAGCTCGTTGTCTTGTTCGAGGCATCTGACTAATTTTTGTCTTAGGCTTGTGTTCCTGGGAGCCTGGATGACCTTTGACAGAAATTGTGTTGCTGTTAGATCGATTCGTGAGTCCAGGGGGAGAAGGTTTGCCTCCATCAGGAGGTTGAGGACCTTCGTCCACCTCGGGGCACCCAGAATGATCCTGGCAGCTTCATTTTGGACTGTTTCTAATTTGTCTGTGTGCTTTTTCTTTGCAGCAATTAGAGCGACTGAGGCATAGTCCACAATGGGCCGGACAGCATGTACATAGAATGATCTTAGTACTTTGTGTCTGGCCCCTATGCGTCTCCCAGTCATTGCTCTCATGACAGACAGTCTTGCTTTGGTTCGGTCAACCAGGTACTGGACCTCCTTATGGAAGGAGAGGGTCCGGTCTATCCTTACCCCAAGGTATAGGTAGTCCTTGACCCATTCTAATTCCACTCCCTGGATTTTCAGTCTTGTGCCTCGAACTCTCTGTCTTAAAGCCATGGCTTTGGATTTGGCAGCAGAGATCTTTAGTCCCGTCCTACAACACTCCTCTGACACGAGGTCCAGACAACGCTGGGCTTTATTCTGGCTGCGTGGTCCAGTGGAGGTGATAGCGAGATCGTCTGCATACGAGATGATCTGGCACCCCACTGGGAGGTTTATGTTGAGGATACAGGACATTAAAGTGTTGAATAGGGCTGGACTGAGAACCCCACCCTGTGGCGTTCCATTTTCGAGCGGCATGTGCTGCGATAGGTGACCCTGGAATTTGACATTGGCAGTCCTGTTCCTGAAGTAGTCACCTATCCAAGCCAAGAGCTTTCCTCTGATTCCCTTCTGGATCAGGCTTTCCTGAATGGCAAGCGGACTTGCCAGTTCAAAAGCCTTCTCCAGGTCAAGGAATACCACCACAGCTGGGCCCTTGCTGATTGTGCTTAAGAGCGTGGCTAAGCTGTGTGCTGTGCCCATGCCCCTTGTGAACCCGTGCAGGTGTTCGTGCGGGGGTCCCGTTTTCCATTGAAGCCGGTTTAGTACCATCCTCTCAGCCGTCTTGGCCAGGCAGCTGAGCAGAGAGATGGGGCGGTACTTCCCCGGCTCCTTTGGTTTTGGGACGGGAACTATGGTAGCCCTCTTCCAACTCTGGGGTAGAGTGGAAGTTTCCCAGGACTTGTTGATGAGTTGCAAGAGTGCACGCTCACCTGCTAGTCCTAGGTGGGTGATAATGGGGTACGAGATCCCATCAGAGCCCGGGGCTGTGTTGGAACTGGTTTTATAGGCTTTCCTTAGTTCCCTCAGAGAAAAGATAACGTCTGAGTTATCGGGTTCGGCTGCCCTTTCTCTGATCTGAGCGTGTCTGTCTGGCTGTAGACGCTCTTGTCTTGCCCTCAGCTCGGCTGGCAGACTGTTGCTGCTCGTTCTCGCAGAGAACTCGTGCGCCAGTCTGTTAGCCTCTGCTTGGGGGTCGTGATGGGTGCACCTCGGGGCTGAGCGGCTGGTAGCTCGCTTGACCCGTTGCCACAGCTCTGAAAGGGTGGTTTGGTGGTCGAAGGACTCACACCATTCCAGCCACTTTTCCTGCCTGACTCTGTTGGCAGTTTCCTTGGCATCCGTGACAGCTTCCCTTAGGAGGGATAGGTTGTCAGGGGTTCTTTGCCTTCGGAATAGTTTTCGGCACATGTTAACCCTGTGGTTGACCTCCCTGATCTCGTCATTGAAGTACCAGGCGTCTTTGTGACTTCTGGACCCAGGCCGAGTTTTGGGTATGGTCTGTGAGGCTGCTTCATTAATGGCGTTTAGCAGGCTGGCTTCGAGCACTTCCACATTTTCGCTTTGTGGGGGATTGTTGCATCTCAGACAGAGGGCCAAGGCGTTTTGAAACGCCTGCCAGTTGGCCTTGTCTGTTTTCCATCTTGGATTTGGTCTTAGGATTTCGGCTGGGCCAGCATCCATGAGGGTAGTTATAGTGCCGTAATGGTCACTTGTGACGGTCTCATCGACACACCAGCCAATCCTCCCCACCAGAGTCGCAGTGGCCAGGGTGAGGTCTAGGACCCCTCCTCTGACATGCGTTGGCTCTTGGGTGTTGAGGAGAGCGATCTCAGGGAATGTCTCTAGCACGTCGGCTATGTGATAGCCGGCCGCATCCGGTGCCCGGCAGGGAGCCAGGATGGGGTGGTGTGCATTGAAGTCTCCCCCTATGATCACTCGGTCGTGTGCAGCAGAAGCACAGACCTGGCTGATGTCTAAGCTTTTACAGCGTGGCCGGCTGTACACATTGTACAGTTTGAGGGGCCCCCCGGCCAGGTGAACCTCGACGGCAAGGGATTCAACATCATCTCCACAGTGCGATGCATCGGCTATTGCGGAGCAGGGGATTGTTGCTCTCACAAGGGTGATCAAGCCTCTCTTGCCAGGTGTTCGTGGCAGTGTGAAGGCATGGTACCCTGAGAAGCGAACAGTGTCCACTGTTAATGTCTCCTGGAGCATGACAATGTCAATGTTCCTTGATCGCACTACTGCTTGGAGAAAAGCGTTCTTTGCAGAGAAGCTATTGATGTTCCACTGTAGGATGCTTAGATGGTGTGTCATGATGTTACTCAGTGATAGTTACATCAGAGACATCGTCGGAGTCTGACAACTCCATTGCGAGGTCCTCGCTAGTTGAGGGCTCCTCGTCTGTTGTCAGGCTATCCTTGGGTCCACTGGGGGGTGGAGAGCCTTTGGTAGCTCTGACTTTGGTTGGTTCGGCTTTTCTCTCAGGCTTTTTCTTGGCTGGCCTTGCTGGCCTTGCCTGGGCAATATCAGCGTGATCTGGCTCTGGCTGCACAGATTCAGCCTGTTTTGGCTCTGCCTGTGAAGGCATGGCCTGGTTTGGAGTGGGGAGGGGAGTCTCGTCCTGGGGTGAGGGTGAGGCTGGTTTTTCTCTAGTCAGCTTTCTTCCCTTCAGGGCTGCGACAGTCTGGGTCATTGCCGTCATGGCGACCGAAACTGCCTTCTCGGCCTCCTCACTCGACCTCCCCAGGGCTGTTGCTACTGCTGTGACAACAGCAGTTAACAGGAGAGTCATATCGTCCTCGTCAAAGAGGAGATGATCATCTGTTGGGGAGGTTTTTGTGGTGCTCTTAGAAACTTTTTTCTTTAGTTTCTTTTTCTGCACCTTTGGCATTGTCGGAAACTCCTTTTTGTTGGAGACATCCGGTGTCGGCTGGGGGGCGGCTTCCTTCCTCTTAGGAGGTCGGGGGGCCTTTTCGCTTTTGTTCCTTCCCCAGACATGGGTGCCCGGTGGGGCAGGAACAAAGTCTGATCGGTTTTGAGCAACCTCTTGTCGCCTGAGGGCCGCCTTTTTCCTGACAGAGCAAGTCAGGCTCCAGGCATGATGCTTCTTGGCACAGTTGGGACATTTGGCTGTTGTGTCCCTCTTTTCCTCTTTGTATGCCTTGAGGCATACCTCTGTGTTGTGTGCCTTGCTACAGACACCACATTTAGGCTTGGCTGTACAGTTAGCCTTGTGGTGACCGTATTTCTGGCACTTGAAACACCGAAGTGGTTCTGGCACATACGTTCGAAGGTTGTAGGTGCCCCAGTTACCCAGATCAAGGGTAGTGGTTGGGGCACCTTTCATGGTCACCAGGACTTGCCTGGTTGGGGTCTTCCCCTTCGACATTCGGGAAGCCTGCACGACCTGTGGGTGTGAAGCGATCAGCTCCACATCGTACGAGACTGAGAAGCCAAGTAGCACCATCTTGGTTCTCTTTTCCTCGGGAATTAGTGGGGAAAGACTCACTTTTCTCCCATCAGTTAGCTCCTTCGTTTCCCGGAGGAAATTTAAGGTAGCTTGATCTTTGGGCATTATGATCATGCCCTGATCTCGGGCGACCCGGATCGACAACCGGATTTTCCGTTGCAACTCCAATGCCCTGACCAATTGGTAGGCATTGTCGAAGCCTTCGGGTTTAGCTGGCACTTTGAACTGGGTGAAGCGTTTAGGGGGGTCCCGACTCTTCATCAGAGTCGGTATCCGGCCTCGGACGCTTCGGCCCGCCCTTTCGGCTTTCGGGCTTGTTTGAGGAGGCAGGAGCTGATGCGGCTGGTTCAGCCTGCTCTCCCCTCTCAGTCGGGGAGGCCGTCTGTGAACTCAGGGGCCTCCCTGGCTTAGCTGCTGGCCTGGAGAGGCCAGCTCGCGAGTCAAGATCTTTGACTATTCGGTGGACAGACCCATTGGCTTCGGTCTTGTCCACCTTAGCAGCAGGGGTGACAGTGTCATCCTGTGCTTGGGGCTTTCTTTTGCCACCGGAAGGCGCATATGCCTTCATGGTGACTACCGTGGTCTGGGCCTTGCGCGGTTCGTCAACTGTAAGTTCAGTCTGAGGGGGGTGTTTGATTGTTTTTTCCATGAATTGGTAAGTGCTTCATCCTCTCACGCCCCCACCCACCACGGAGTCCAACAAGGGGAAGCTGAGTGTCAGAACCAGTGTCTAACAGCAACAGGAGTGATGAGAGGATATACGCAGCCAATAGCCATTGTGACGGCACTCACGGACCATTGTGAGTGCCAATGGCAGCATGACTGCTTGACCCTAGCCTCCCGGGGGAGACCAGCCGATTGACCGTGACCGGGCCGGGATCAGGCCGCCTGTCTTGCTGGAATAGAGGACCAAAGAGGCGTGTTGCTAGCCGCAGGGCGTACTCGTTCACGGCATCGCTCAACCTCCAGGACTCCCGTCTCCACAGCGCACAAGGCTGCCACGCACGGCAAACGCGTGGGTAGGTGTAAACCCCTGGGGAGAGACCAGAGGGGATGCCCTTCCACCTACGAGACATCATTGTTTGGAGCCTTTTTGCTCAGCCCTCTGAGGCAGCCACCCAAAGGTTGCTTCACCGCAGTGAGGGAAGAGGAGTCTTGCACTTTTACCAGGCAGTTCCTTTCATCCCTCTGAAGCAACCACCCAAAGGTTGTTTCACCTCAGTGAGGAAGGAAAGGACCTGTGTCTTTTCAAAGTAGTTCCCCCTTCCCTCTAAAACAGCCACCCAAAGGTTGTTTCACCTCAGTGAGGGAAGGGAGGTTTTGCGTTCTTGTCAGGCACTTCCTTTCGTTCCCCTGAAGCAACCACCCAAAGGTTGTTTCACCTCAGTGAGGAAGGAAAGGACCTGTGTCTTATCGAAGTGGTTCACCCTTCCCTCTAAAACAGCCACCCAAAGGCTGTTTCACCTCAGTGAGGGAAGGGAGGTTTTGCGTTCTTGCCAGGCAGTTCCTTACATTCCTCTGAAGCAACCACCCAAAGGTTGTTTCACCTCAGTGAGGAAGGAAAGGACCTGTGTCTTTTCAAAGTGTTTCCCCCTTCCCTCTGAAGCAGCCATCCAAAGGCTGTTTCACCTCAGTGAGGGAAGGGGGGTTTTGTCCTTTTTGTCAGCTGGTTCCTTTCATCCCTCTGAAGCAACCATCCAAAGGTTGTTTCACCTCAGTGAGGGGGGGGCGGTACTCGAAAACCATTCCGGACGTCTAGACGGGAGCGGTCGCCTGTGTGAAGGGCAGGGCCACAAACCGACCGAGAAGCGGGGCGGCACGGGGAATGGTTACCCCGGCGGCCCCCGGCCGGCTGCGTGGCGCTAGCCCGCGACCTTTGCCGTGCCCGGGTATATATGTAGACACATGAATATATATATGTGTGTGTATATATATATATATATATATATATATATATATATATATATATATATACGCGCGTAAGAGAGAGAGAGAGAGAGAGAGAGAGAGAGAGGGAGAGAGAGAGAGAGGGAGGGAGGGAGGGAGGGAGAGAAGAGAGAGAGAGAGAGAGAGAGAGAGAGAGAGAGAGAGAGAGAGAGAGAGAGAGAGAGGGAGGGAGGGAGGGAGGGAGGGAGGGAGGGAGAGAAGAGAGAGAGAGAGAGAGAGAGAGAGAGAGAGAGAGAGAGAGAGAGAGAGAGAGAGAGAGAGAGAGAGAGCGAGAGAGAGAGAGAGAGAGGGGGGGGGGAGGAAGAGAGAGAGGAGGCGAACGACACTCAACCAAATACATTTCGCTCCATCACGTGTTCCCATTCCCATTACTCTGTACTTTGTTCCTTGATCTCCTCGGCTAATCTTAACTTGCATATCCATTTTACACGTGATCTTCTGTTATCTAGGATATTCGTATGACACTTTTTTTGCTCGATCGTACAGCGTACAATAAATATCTATTTTGGGCTAAGTGGAGGCCATGATTGAGTCCATTTAACTATGCCTATAATTCCATATATTTTTTTCATACTAAGAGGAACAGTGCCTTTCTTCCTCGCTTCAAGTATGATATTAATGAACGATGACACTGCTCTTCACACTGTTAAAAAGTATTGAACCTTTAAACATAGTTAAGTGGACCAACCTCAAAATTGGTGGGGGGTTTAAGGATGCCTTTTTACCCAACGCAAGAGAAATAAACTCTTGTCATTAACTTCGTCCAGAAAATGCATCAGAAATATTTACGACGAAAGGTAATACTAATCTTACTTATTGCTGCATGTAGTATAAAGATTATAGTAATGATAATAATCAACATGTGGATAATAATAAGAGAATGATAAAAAAATGATGATGAAAAATAATGAAGATTATGATGATACTGATAGTAATAATAGTAATAATGATAATGACGATGATAATGATACCAATCATCATCATCACCATAATAATTACCATACCCTTGAAAACAGATAAATAAACAGATAGATAAATAAAAAGACATCCACAATGAAAGACAAAAAATCTCCTCCGGGGTCCAAAGAGGGCAAAGTCGTGCGCGGGCAAACTGCTTGCGAATGACCCTCAGTGCCATTAAGTGCCTGCGGCCTCGTTTCTCGCCTTTTTCTCTTTGCTTTCCTGACGCCACGCCGAGAGTTGCGAAGTTTCCTCCGTCAACTTTTTCTCCTTCTTCTTCTTCTTCTTCTCTTTATCTTTATTACCCTTTCGTTTTTTTTTTTTGTTTTTTTTTTTTTATTCTTTCTTCCTCATCTTTTCTCTGACGCCGCCGAGTAATGATACTGTTGTTGTTGTTATTATCAGTGTATTATTATTGTTACTGTTCTTATTACCATATTATCATCTTCAGTTACTATTCCTATCATCATATTGTTATTATTAACCTTACTATTCTTATCATCATATTGTTATTAATAACCTTACTATTCTTAGTAATGCACTCTTATTATTATCGTTACCATCCTTATTTTCACATCATCATAACTGTTTTTCTTACATTCATAACCTTTACATTCTTATCCTTATTTCCTCATGATCACATTATCATTACTGTTATTTTTACATTCATAACTAAACATTTGTTATCCTTCTCATTAATAAGGTTAATATAGTCCCTTTTCTCAACACTTTTCCTGACCCCAAGACTGACCTCGATCCACAGGAAAAGAACCGAAAAGCCTTCCACGGAAGGTCTTTGCGGTTTAGAGAGAGAGAGAGAGAGAGAGAGAGAGAGAGAGAGAGAGAGAGAGAGAGAGAGAGAGAGAGAGAGAGAGAGAGAGAGAGAGAGAGAGATGAAAGGGGGGAGGAATGGAGAGAGGAGGGTGGAAGGGAAGGAAACAGAGAGAGACAGAGAGAGACAGAGAGAGAAAGAGACAGACTGACAGACAGACAGATAGACAGATAGACAGACAGACAGACAGACAGACAGATAGACACGGGTGGACGGACGGACATATATATAATCCAAACAGGCAAAGAAAAAGAGAGGCAAAGGGAGAAAGGAAAAATTGGAGAAACCGAGAGAGAAAAGTGAAAAAAAACAATACAATAGAGAAAAAAAAGTAAAAGAAAGTTAAGAAGGAAAGAAAGAAAAAATAGAAATATATAGCACATACGAAAAGCAAATGAGTGACTAAAGAAGAGTGAGAGCAAAAAAAAAAGATTGTGAAATAAATAAAAAGAAAGTGAGAAAAAATAGATTTAAAAAAATGAGAATAAATTAATGAGAAGAGAGAAAAAAGAAGAATAAGGAAAAAGGTGAAAATAAAATTAAAGAAAATTGGAAATAAAATAAAAGAGATAAGAAAAACATTAAAATAAAAATAGAAATCAGAAAGTAAAAAGAAAAAAATAAGAGGAAAAGATTGAAAATTAATAAAAAAGCGAGTCAGAAAAAAATACATAAAATAAAAAGTGAGGAAAAAGACACATGAAGAGTGATGAACAAACAAAAGGATCGAAAAGTGAGACTCCTGCGTTAACGTAACCCTTTCCTCGCCGGCCTCTGAACCTCCTTGTTTACCCTTCGAGCCTCAAGAGCTGGCCACTCTGGCCTCCTAATCAAGGCAAGTCCTAATCAAGATCACTCTCTCGCCCGAATGGATCTCGCCCTAAAAGGCAAGACGAATGCAAATGGGAAACTGAACGAAGGGATTGAAAAAGGCATTCGAAATCATTTGTTATTTGGTGGATTTTGTTATTGTTTTAAGTGTGGATTTTTCGTTCATTTTGTTTCTGATGAGTGTTTTCCGTCCGTTGTTTGGTCTGATTCATAGATCTTCGGACACTTTGATTGTGGTGATTGATGGGTTGGTTGAGTGATCGGTGATTTTCGTCTGTTTCGGTTTTCTTCCGGCCGCGCGTCTCCTCTTATTAAAGATTCTTTTTCCGAGCCTCGACACACCAGCGCCGCTACCATCTCAGTTATTTATTTTGGTATTTTATTTACTATCTTTTTTTGGAGGGATGCGCACACATGTCTGTATGTATGTATGTGTGTATTAGATAATGGAAAGGAATCCTATGTCTGCTTTGTGGACTATGAGAAAGCTTTTGATAGGGTGGACTGGGTGGGATACTGGGTATTTTGAAAGAATCGGATCCATGCACAAAAGGTAGAGTATTGTGACAAGGTTGTACATTGTCTTAGGGCAGAAGATTAAATGACATCACTGAGGGAGTGAATGATGGAGGAGAATTATTAAAAGATGTAAGGTATCCACATGATCAAGGCATGGTTGCTGAAACTGAGAACGAATTACAGATATTAATGGACGGAGAAAATGAGGTATCACAGAAATATGGAATGAAGATCAATGTAAAGCAGGCAAAGGTTATGGTTATAGTTATACAAGGTGGTGTTGTATCACTCTAAAAGGTAAACAAAAAATATAACAAGTTGTTGGGATCATGGATAACTGATGATGGGAAATGTGATACAGATATATTAGAGCAAGAATTGCTACGGCAAAGGCAGCTTTTGAAATGTGGGTTTAAAGAAGATGGGAAAATATATGCTGGAGAGAGAGAGGAAAACCAGTGTAGAAGTGCTGTCAGTGGTGGGAGAAAAGAGACAATTGACGGAAAGTATTTTTAAATCCAAAAAGAGATGGATTGGATATGTGTTATGTGGGATCGGGTTATTGAAGGAGGTGACTGAAGGAAGAATAGCTGGTAAAAGACCTAGGGAAGGAAAAGACTGGGCTTGCCGAGTGACTCAAAGGAAGGGACGTATGAAGAGAACAGAGAAAATCGATGTTAAAAAAGGACCTGTCGTAGGACACACACACACACACACACACACACACACACACACACACACACACACACACACACACACACACACACACATATATATATAAAGAGAGAGAGGGGGGGGGGGAGAAAGCTTCTATAAATTATAACTGAGCTGACATTCCCGATAGCATAGCACTTCACTTCATCCAAAAACCTGTAGGCGCGCAGTTCCGACACGAGACCTCCGTCCACACAAATCCTGCAATTAGTCGTTTCCAGCTCCATCAGTGTCAGACGGAAGCTTGGGCGCCATTAACTCCTTCAAGACGACGTATTCGAATAATGATCCTACCGACCTTCCCTCTAATTATCCTTTGAGCTGTAGCCTTGCGCGGTAATTAAGGTCCCATACGTGTGTTTTAAGTGTCTGTGATGTTCCCTGGGAGACGGAAGGGGAGGTGGGAGGGGGGGAGGGGTTCTTCAATCTCCGAGAATAACGCGGCAAATAGCCGATGCTTCGTCTAGACCAAGTGATAGGCTCTTGTGTTGGGTTAGTTTCTTCTTCGTCTCGGCTCTTCTCTTTCACCGCTGTTCTTCAATTAACTCGAACTATCTTGTGCGTCCCTGACTCAGGCGCTTAGGACGTTAGGCAATAACTTCCGACTCCTTAGGCCAGTATTCTGTCAAACAGCCAATATAGCAAGACAGATCGTTTATCCCTCTTTTTACAGGTTCTAGACGTCATGTGTAAATACTAATATTACTAAAGATGACTCCAGTAAAAACAAAAATATACGATAATTATTTGTACTAACGCAAAAAAAAAATAATAATAATTATAATAGTAATAATAATAATGAGGATGATGACATTAATGATGATTAGTAATATTAATAAGAATGATAATGATGCTGATGATAATAGTAGTAATAATAATAATCAACGAATTAAAAAATAATAATAAACCGCATAGAAAATACTGGAAAGAATGTTTATTTTTATCGACTTTTGCTGCTTAATTCATTCCTATTTAAGTAAATCCACAAATTCTTTGTCGCTCGGGACTGGGCCAATGTTATTTCTTTCACACTTATACTGTGTGGCAGTAAGGGATTCACTGTCATTCTTATTTTGATATATTGCTTGTTAATATGTTCATATGACGATTTATGTGAACTCTGTTGAGGGATTTGTCAGACTGGCGCCCTGTAACCCGTCTTCGATAAGCTTAAAAAAGAAAAAGAAAAAAAAAAGTCGGAATGTAAACAAAAAAAAACAAAACAAAACCTTGAGTATTTTTTATCTCTCGATTTCTTTTCTATAAATATCTGGCCTTATTTCAGTGTTACAGTAAACAACTTTTAACCCTCTTTTGGTGCCACTACCAAGGGTTTTGCCGCTGTTGTTTTCGTTTAAAATTACCGTTCATTAGTTGCTGGAATGAGAGTCAAACTACCCAATTCGATTACAAGCACACCGGGTTCTGAGGTAATGGAGCGTTAATTAAAACAAAACTTCAGTGAAATGTTCTTTTTATACTTTCGATGCTCCCTCTTCAGCGAAGTCCAGATGCTTCGAAATTGCATTTAAGCGAAAGCATGTGACTAACTTTGAACGTTATTTTTTATATTGAGAAAGGTGTTTAGAGGTTAAGGCACGGCATTCTGGTTATCAAAAAAAAAAAAAAATATATATATATATATATATATATTTTCTTTTAACCATATCTTTTGACTTTCATTATTACTCCTGGCCTCATTGGGGAATTTACATATAGAAAAGATGAAGAAAAACTGAAGAACGAGAAGGAGAAAAATTCCAGTGGACGAGAACAAGCAAGCGCCAAAGGCATACAAACGAGGTCGTTGGAGAGGGAGGGTAGGGCGCGATGGTCGGCCGCTCTAGAAGAGTCCTGTCACTCCTCAATGACAGTGCGGACACAGCAGCTTTGGCAGCGAAAAGGCCGTCTAAATTCACTAAACGTTATTATAAAACCAGATATATCCAGGTTGTTGGGTTGTTATAAAAGCAGTTGTGAATTACCATTATTGTTGTAACATTCTTCTTGTTATAGATTTTTGAAAAATCTTTGAATATCATAAATTGATAGTAACTGCAATGATACTCCACGTTCCGTCTGTCTTTTCGATTATTTAATCAACCAGAAACGATACTTTCAGAAGTCAAGTAGATTATTCAACAACTGTCATGCCTCTCCCTTCCCACACCCCACCCACTCCTCCTCGACCCTCGGTGAGATGAAGAGAAGCAGAAAGAAGTCATTACCCGATTTTGGAGTATACCATTGTATAAGTTCCTGTCGATAGCGTAGCATCAGGAATCCGCCAAAAAGAGCAGACTTAAAAATGTAATCCCATTCACGTTTATACATACCGAGGCCAGTTAAAAAGTAAGAGGAAATTATTACAGGTTGTATAAACATACATACACACATACATAAATGTGTGAGTATGTATGTATATGTATATATACATATATATACATTAATATATACCATATATGTACAGAGTACATTTTTGTTCCCTCCCCTTCTTGAGCCGAACCTATTCATCTTCTCTTCCGTCCAGGAGCCCTTCGCCGTGGCTGGCAGCTCGAAGGAATTTGATGGGGAAAGAGCAATAAGCATGGCTGCCATGCCTGTCAGCGTATGCCTTTGGCACCTGACGCCTTGCCTGAGTGACGGCTCCTCCAGGGCAACGGTGTTCAATCAACTTGGTTGTTATTAAATCTACCTAGGATTTTTGTTACTTCTTGTTAGTGGTTTCTACTTCACGTGATGTCCGTTGTCAACTCACACCTTGAGATTTGTGCTTAGAGCCTTCTGCTTTTTAGAATAGTATAGGTCTTAAAGGCAATTTGTCTTACCCCGTCATAAAGGCAGTGCTTTTCATGTTATCTGATTAGCCAAATTTGCTTCGGTTTGGCAATATTTAACTTTTCCTTGTGTCTGTATTCGTTAGCTA
>NC_061858.1:11893251-11895751 GCF_019202785.1 Penaeus chinensis
TCCTGTAATATGTAAAGCTTTTTTAGAAAAAACATTCTCTCTCTCTCTCTCTCTCTCTCTCTCTCTCTCTCTCTCTCTCTCTCTCTCTCTCTCTCTCTCTCTCTCTCTCTCTCTCTCTCTCTCATTTATCATTACAGAAACTACAGGCATATAGCATACCTTTAGGAATCGTGTAGCCACTGACTGTGACATCTGCCATCACAGAGTGTGGGAGACTAAATGGCACGAGCTTTAATGTCCTTTGCACCTCGTGTATGGTGGCCATTGTGTACGGCAACCTATAAGGAGGAAAATGTCAATGGCAATCGGCTTTTAGCAAAAGGTGGAAAAACAGGAAAGGAGGTGAGAGAGATCGGGAATACAGAAGAAAGGGGGATTAAAGCAGGGTGAAGAAGATAGACTAACAGACAGACAGAGTAATAGAACGAGCTGTAGTTTAAAGAGAGAGAGAGATGCTCTTTGGGTAATGGTTAATCAAATATCAAATTTTATCTTCTTTATCTTTCTCGTGTGATACTAAGACTCACTGGTCCATCTGGGAGAAGGACGGCAGCTGATCTCTGTCCACCACCCTGTCCAGTTCCTCTTGGAGGCATTTTTGGACCTCCGGGTGTTTGGCGAGCAAGTACACCGCCGTGGTCAGTGTGCTTGATGTCGTCTCACTTCCCGCAACAAACATTTCGAAAATCACACATATTAGCTGATCCACTGAAAATACAAACAGAGATTGCATGAGTGATGATAATACTTTCATATGTGGCTCTTAAAAGGGCATGAGGATTTCACGTAATGCGATAGTAATATATTTTTTTATGAAGTCCCAAATGCTGTTCAATCCTGTTTGCCTGTGGTTGAAATCAAAACTAAATTACTAGCGCTTGAATGACCACGACGCAAATAACAGCAAGAGCAACGAGTGAGGAAGTGACTCCGTTTAACCTACAGTGGAAGAAGGAAGATTCGCCTTCGTGCTCCTCGATTTCTCGCAGATACAGAGCCGTCAGACAATCGCTCGTCTCTGCTCGTTCGCTGTTTCTGAATTCCTTCAGCTCATTCTGAAAGCAACTCAGCATTATGTACTGTACTTCGAAGAGTTTCTCGCACAAATGTGTAATACTTTGGGGAAGCAAATTCCGTTTACCTTGACGAAGTTGGCAATGTTCCTAACCGGCTGAACTATATTCTTGAAACCGGGCAAGTACGGAGCAAACTTGAGCACTCCGGGGATGAAGTGGAGAGGAGAGAGGAAGTTGATGTCACCCGGAGCGATGAACGTCTTCAGGAGGGTGACCAGTTTATCGTCGTCGTAGGAGTACCTCTTGCCCATCACCATCGCCCAGATCACGTTCAGGATGGATCGGTTGAAGAAGCGCTGGAGAGTCGCACCAGTTAGTTTCTCTCACGTAAACATACTTAAACATACACGCAAACCCCCACGTATACATAAATACATGCATAAATTCATATGTAAAAGAATGCGTTTGTGTCCATACTCTCGTACACAATTTACAATCATATTTAGAAGTATCTGTTCGCAAATGAATTCTAAGAACAAATTCAGATTTCATTTATATTCCTTAACCCAGTATCTCATTGCCGTCTTATACTAGTTATCACTGATACTCACCTGCATGACAATCGGCTTATCTCTCTGCAGCGCGATATGGTCCATCAGCTCCTTGACTTCGAGGATCATGAGCGGCTCCAGACTGGTCTTGCCGAAGCCCAAGTCCCTCAGATGGCGCAGGACGAAACGCCTCTGTTCCTGCCACAGCTCTCCCGACGACCCAAGAATCCCTGGGACAAAGCCGGGATGGGGCAGGGTTAAAAAAGGGACCTATACTTTACACGGAAAAGCTGATATTTGGGCGGCAATACAAAAGAAATCTTAAAATGACAAACCGGTCAAGACGTCATATGTCATTTCCATTACCCTTGTTTGATATACGCAATGTTCAGCTTATATGTCTTGCATTTACAACTTATATGTGTTCATAAATTTGTTCGTTCGGTTTTGGGTTACACAGTGCACGTATGTTAATTCTGGGTTGAAGTACTTTCTGATAACGATAACGTTATTGGCACTCCGATAATTTGGTCCTTGTCATCAACGTCATTAAACCCCCAGGGACGCCTATCACTTCCCTCATAGTTGCGGAGAAAAACAATAATTCATTGATACTATATATAGCGGTCCTTGTACGCAGATGTAGTGTAGCGAATAAATGTTAGAGAAAGGATAGACATAGATATATAATTCAAACTACATAGGCAAACATATATATGGCAAAGTCAACGTACACGAATATACATACGTAAACATAAACATACGCACAACTGCAGCCATAATGATATGAATACATCCACAAATATGCACAAAAACACACAGCTTCTGAGAAACACATGCATACGCAAACATAGACATACTGATTACTTATGATTCATATATCAATATTATTGCCTAAACATACATACACTCGGGACTAACCAAGAGATGGGT
>NC_061858.1:11903251-11908251 GCF_019202785.1 Penaeus chinensis
CGACCATACACCTGCACCCACACACTCATCTATCTTGGAGCCGTCGGTATATATATGAAAAAAATTGAGATGTTTAATAATGATCTCTCTGAACTTCTTGCGTACTTCCACCTCCGGCGCCATGGCCTTGGTTGATGGAGGCCAGGCTTCCATGATAGAAAAGTTGGGGGTTTCCCATGGCGCTATATTTGACTGAACCAGGGTATCGAGGGAAGAGAGATTTATACCGACTTTCTCGACGAGGTCGTGGAGTCTCGTGGCAAAGGGCCTAGTGCCTCCATTACCGTTAGAGTGGCTTGGGTCTCGAGCCACCTTTGCGGCATAGGTCAGTGCTAATTGGCCGCGTCTGAGTCGGAGGGGAGGTACTCCTGACTCCGCCTCAAGACATGTACATTTCAGGGCTCCAACACACACGCAAACAAGCATTCTGCACAGCATCCAAACCTTTTAAACTTGTTTTCGATGCCGAGCCATACACGATTAATCCATAATCTATTTTAGACCTAATCAGGGCTTTATATACCATTAGCAAAGACTGTCTATCAGCTCCCCATTTATTACCAGAAATGCACTTTGATAAATGTAGTGCTCTTTGACATTTATTCTTTAATTGACCAATGTGATCTTTCCAATTGAGTCTACTATCAAAAAGCAGACCAAGATATTCTGCAGAATTTTGAATAGGTATTGGGTGGTTGTCTAGAGTTAGCCTGGTGTTCGGCTTTCTCCTATGTGAAAAAAATACACCAATACTCTTTCTAGTGGAAAACTTAAAACCCCACTGGAGGCCCCAGTTATGAATCATATCCAGTGCCAATTGGATGCGATTTGCTGAGAATTCTGCATTATTGCTGGAATGCCATAATGTACAATCATCAGCGTACAGTGAGTATTTTAGATTACGAGGAGCTGGTAAGATGTCATTTATCATACATAGAAATAATGTTGGTGACAAGACACTTCCGTGTGGGACTCCGTTTGCCTGGACAAAAATGTCCGAAAAAAGTGACATTGTCAGAAAAAATTTGACAGCAAACGTTCTGTCAAAAATTAAATTTTGAATTAATCAAGGCAAGTTTCTACATAATCCAAAAGCATTAAACAAGGCAAGTTTCCACATAATCCAAAAGCATAAAGTTTTCTGAGTAGACCATATCGCCATTTCATGTTGTAGGCTTTTTCTATATCTAAAAATACTGAAATCAAAAAATCTCTTTTGGGCAATTGCCTCTTGAATATGACTGTCCAGCTTTACTAGTTGATCGAGAGTTTGGTGTCCCTTTCGGAAGCCGCACTGATCGTCAACTAGCAAATTACTGGAATTTAAAAAATGCAATAGCCTACTATTAACAATTCTTTCCATGACCTTGCATAAGCAACTTGTCAACGCAATTGGGCGGTAGGAGATGGCAAATCTGGGATTACCCCCTCCTTTCAATATGGGAATGATGTGGGCGAAGTGCCATGAGTTTGGAAAAGTGTGGCTTTTCCAAATTTCATTGTACACTTCTAGCAACTTAATCATGTCATCATGATTAAGATGCTTTATCATCTCATATCGAATCTCATCGGGACCTGGGGATGTTCCTCTACAGGCTTCTGGGGCTCGGAAAAGATCATCTTTATTGTAAGATCTTTATTGTAATCAAAGTCATCTCCTGTGGCAAAGTGAACAGGTTGCAGCTCAGCCGCTTCCTTGATGGGCAGGAATGCAGGATGGTAATTTGCTGAGCTGCTTGTATGAGAGAACTGCCTGGCGAGTTCATTAGCAATGTCTCTAGGTAGGCACTTGGACATTTTTTTCAAAGTGTACAAATTAGATTTATTATCATCTGGTTGGATAGAGCAGGAGTTCCTGAAGAAAATTAGACTTCATTTGTCAAAATCCATTGATCCGTTCAAGAGATAGCTCAATTTGAATGTCCTAAATACCTGCCCTTTGTTTTAATTGAGAATGCATTAAAGACAGAAAACTCTGTGATCTCATTAAGACTTTAACCATTAACTCTGTTATTACTGAAGAAAAATGGCTGAAATTTTCACCAGAGGTCAAGTGTGACATGGGAAATACGATGCAAGTCATGCCGTCATAGTGGACCGCAGTGACCTTGCTGAATGAAGGTCAAAGGTCAAAGGTCACCACCAATACGACTCATCTCAGCAAAGCCAAAGAAACTCTTAGAGTTCCAAGATATATAGATATCAATAAATGGTGAAAACAGTTCATATGCTTCATTGGACATGTCTTTTAATGAATATTTACCGGTATACATATCAAAATTCCAGCCAATCAAAGGGAGACTGGCGGCCATATTGAATAAGCAGCCGAATATAATAATAATAAGCTAATATTATAATAATAATAAGCTAATATTATAATAATAATAAGCTAATATTATAATAATAATAAGCTAATATAATAATAATAATAATAATATATTAATAATAATAATAATATATTAATAATAAGCATATTAATATTATATTAATAATAAGCAGCCGATTATAAAATCAACTTTATACTGCACAGGATGTCATGAATATGCATCAGAATATGGACAAATATATGTTTTTAACATCCTACCTACCTTTCAACTTGATATCAAATGAAGATCACTGTTTTAGAATGGGGTCAAACACGGGCAAATTTTCAGATGCACAGTAACTTCTCGTAGAAACGGCGGAGACAAAAAATATTGGTACGAGGTTGAAGCTGGGGAATTCCTCTACGTCATATCAGGAAATCACCATGATTTAGCGCCTCTGCGCCAATGGAAACACTATATTTTGAAGCCCGCGTCTGGCACATTCCCTAACCTAGCGCGCAGCTGCGATGGGAGAAGATGGAGCACACTGATCGTGGGGATTACCAAGTGCCTACTCTAGGTGAATCCAAATTGTTACCCTCTTCAATGATGTTGTTAATTTTGATAGATGTTTTTTCATATTGATTTTATTGATAGTGGACCAAACCTCTGATGTTTTTGTATTGCTGTTAATTGTAGAGACAAAGCTCCGCCAGGAGTCTCTTTTTGCTTGTCTAATTACTCTATGAGCCCTAGCTCTTGCTTGTTTGTAATTGCAAAAGTTCTCATTTGTGATGTTATTTTTGAAAAGCCTGTAGGCCTTATTGCGTCGGCACAGCGCCCTGCGGCAATCTGGTGTCCACCATGGAACTCTATGCTTACTTTATCATCAATGGTTTCTCCAACAAGTTCGAGCTTGACGCTCCTTGAGAAGGCGACCCAGTCTGCTCTCTTTATATTAAATTTGGGTGCTGAAGGCGTTCTCACTGTGTCACATGAATATTCAATCAAAATAGGAAGGTGATCGCTTCCCAACGAGTCGTCAATGGTGTGCCAGAGGCACTTGGCTGCTATTGATGAAGAGACCAGTGATATATCAATAAAGCTCAAATTACTGGTATCATCGTCCACCCGCGCCGGACTACCATCGTTCACAAGGACTAAATCAGACTCATTAATCAAATTAACTACTTGCTCACCTTTACCATCTACCCTCAGGGAACCCCATAACGTATGTTGAGCATTGAAATCACCTAAAATTACTTTATTTTGTGGCAGACGTTCCTGAAGAGCAAAGAGCTCATCATAGATTATCACTTTTATCAGGTGGACAATAAACTGAACATATAGCCAGATACGTGCCATTAATTTTTACTTTGCATGCGACAAACTCCAAAGTAGAATCAATAGTCACTTCTGTAAAAGGGAGGCTTTGGTGGATGTACATGGCGACTCCGCCTCCACCCCTACCCTCACGATCCTTCCGACATAAATGGTAGTTCTTTAGCGATACGACCTCGTCAGAGACAAGGTTTGTTAAATTAGTTTCTTGGAGAACTATAATATCGGGAGCACAGGACAAGGCTAATAATTTAAGGTCATTTACTTTAAATCTATGACTTCGACAGTTCCATTGTATAATGGTCGACACGAAGATTACGTTTTATGGGGTTTGGAAGTGCCTTGTCCACCAGTTTTAATTTTCTTTTTATGGGTGGGAGGCGCCTCCTCTCCCTCGCTTCCCGGGGACCTCTCACGAGATGGTTTGGAGACAGAAGCCTCCATGCCCTGCCCCTCTTGGCGAGGGAGACGACTGACAGATTGCGATCTGCTTCTCTCCCGAGAAACCGATCGCGAGCCAGACAAAGTCCTCACAGGAGTAGCCCGGACAAGGAGGTGCGTTCCGGACTGTGATTCGGTATCACCCTCCTTATGATGTTTATGCTGGGTTGATGCAGCCATTTGATCGACCAATTTTGTCCGTTGATTTACTTTAATATTTAATTCTTTAACGGTTTGCTTGAGTTCAGCAATTTCTTTATCTTTAGCTGCAAGCTGTTGACTGACATCACTTGGGGTTTTGTTAGTAACTGCTGCAGCATAGGAAGTATCGGGTTTGTGTGTCAAACTTTTCACTTTCCTTCTTAGCTTCAGTATAACTAACTTCATGCTTTCTCATATATGCTAATGTCTCAGTCTCCTTCTTCAGGATGCTGCACTCAGCAGCTCCTGATTGATGGGGACCTCCACAGTTAGCACATTTGAAAATCTGGATAGTATATGTGATGGTGTCATGAGCTTCAGCACATTTCCGGCAAACAAATTTACTTGAGTCTTTATCATTACATCTTAATGAGGTGTGTCCAATTTTTTGGCATCTATTACAATGCATTGTTTTTTGGACATAAGGTCTTACTTGAACACGTTCATTACCGACATTGGGATTTTATTCAAAGCAAAGGTCCAAAAATACAGTCCAGTTTTCGTTCGCACATTCCCGTCCTTTTTGGTCATACAATGAACGTCTACTACGTCTTGGTCCTTCATGCTCTCGAGAATTTCACTTTCTTCCATCGTCCTCAAATCCCTGTGAAATATTACTCCCTTACAGGTATTTGGGCCAATAGGGATAGTTACTTTAACTCGAAGATCATGAATTTGCATCAGCTTAAGTAAATCTTTAATCTGGGAGTT
>NC_061858.1:11940751-11943251 GCF_019202785.1 Penaeus chinensis
GTTCTTTAATGGCTTAACGTCTTGCTTTAGTATGGGTAAGAAGGAAGCTAACTTTATCGCCCCGGGAATGAAGTGGAGAGGAGAGAGGAAGTTGATGTCGGCCGGGGCGATGAATGTCTTCAGGAGGGTGGCCATTTTGGCGTCGTCGTAGGAGTACCTCTTACCCATTACCATCGCCCAGATCACATTGATGATTGACCGGTTGAAGAAGCGCTGGGAAGTCATACCTATTATTATGTCTTTGAATACACTATAATTAATACACACCCACATGTCTGCATACATATATATATACATACTCAATATATTTAGGAACTTTAATGATTTAGCTTTGCCCTTTTATATTACATCAATTTGGCCTTGTTTAGTACCGGTGCTCACCTGCATGACAATCGGCTTATCTCTCTGCAGCGTGATGTGGTCCATCAGCTCCTTGACTTCGAGGATCATGAGCGGCTCCAGACTGGTCTTGCCGAAGCCCAAGTCCCTCAAATGGCGCAGGACGAAACGCCTCTGTTCCTGCCACAGCTCTCCCGACGAGCCAAGAATACCTGGAACAAAGGCAAGAGCTCACGGAGTAAGGATAAGTAATGTCGATGCTATAAAATGGGATGCGAATTGATTGCGTATTCATGTACATGAGTCCATGTTTATAAGTCTTGTCTGTTTCACCAAATACACAATTACATCCCTGCGATATATGACACATTCTCAAATAAAAATATCTATGCACGAAACTCACCGAGGGCTGAGTGTCTGCCGTCAGTGAGTAACTTATTCCTGACGGTTATGATAAACAACTCTGGGCGTCCTGCTGCCTTCGCCTGCGAGAACACTTCCTTGATGGTCTTCAGGTTGCTGACCAAAACTATCCTAAAACGCAAAAGAGAAATTAGTACTTAAAAGTGTGCCTTGTTTATATCAGAATCAATTTTATTTCCTTCCTCCACTTTTCCTTTACTTGGTTTCACTTGGGTTGGCTGTGCGAGAGGAAACCAAGGCTTCCCATCGTTTTTTTGTGCCCCTTAGACAGTTTCCCATGTACTCATAAAATTGACACTTATCTTTATATATTACTTGTATACAGCGACATATATTGCAATTCATTGTAATTTCGACGTTTGACCTCTATTGGAAAGTATCGAACTCAGATAGTTATCGTCTGTGATGTTAAAATTTTATAAACAACTTACCTTGCATTAAGAATGGCGAAACTTGCCAGATCTCCGTACTTCTTCCTCAAGGAGTTAATGAAAGACCGCGTGATTGATCCTTTCGTAAATGGCATAGAACCTATTAGCGGCAGCATCGGTAAACCTAAAATAAAATAACAGACATGGAAAAAAACCCTCCAATAATGAAACGTAGACTAATAATACACCGTTCTAAAAAGACAAATCCTGGTTTAAGTGTAATACTCTCCTGTAGATCAGTTACCTGGTGGGAAGTTTTTCGGACGACCACCGGGAAGGAAAAAAATCAGGAGGACGACCAGGGCAAGCAGGCACGACCCCGCAAACCCCAGGCTCTCCACGACCCACGTCAGGACTTCTCCAAACATATTCCGGAATTTTTACTTTCTTATCTGCAATGAGAAGAGTTTGTTTCTTTCTCTCCCAGTTATAGCACACTGTTCTAGCTATATCCACGTGCTAGTACAACAACAAAGTCTTGCAATATAGCCCTGAACTGCTCATTCACACTGACAGCAACACATTTTCAGACAAACCACACTCCTTCACTGACACACAATTCGGAATCTGGATTACCTATGAAACCTTAAGCCGGAAATCGCCCCTCGAGACAAGATATGATCGCGGGTATTTTTTTTTTCTTTTTTTTAATGCGGCTTATCAAAATAATGATAATTAGGATGATGATGATATCGATACAGATATTGATACTAATACTGATATTGATATTGATGCTGACACCGGACCGATACTGATATTAATATAGATACTGATACTGAAAACATTAATGATAAGTAAATAAATAAACCAAAGTAAAAAAAAAAAATGGTCTTGCAAGATAATTAAAATGTATGCAGGAAAGCTACGTAAGATTCAACGTTTTACAAACAAGCACATCGTCTGTCTCACGTAACTGTCTGTTACAACATCAGCGAAAAAAAAAAAAAAAAAAAGATTCGAGATTTCCGTCTGTATGTCTTTAGTAGCAAACATCAGAACAATAAAAAAAAGATAAGCGTAATGTTTAAAATACAACAGTTCTTCGTCACTAAACTGGCAGAACATTCACTCACTTAACGAAAGAATTTTACCGGGATACAGTTTCCAAAGCTATACTCCGGCACTCAAGGGAGATGTAGTTCTCTTCTACTGCTGTGACAGGTCTGAGTCCTTCTCAGCTAAGGGGAGGGGCTAGGTGCAGTGACTAGCATTGTGAAGTCGAGATAATTGAATAGTTAAAGAGTAAAAAAGAAATAGGTAAAGACTATGGCATATTATACTAATTTCTGTCACCATCATGTGCATGA
>NC_061858.1:11948251-11950751 GCF_019202785.1 Penaeus chinensis
AGAGAGAGAGAGAGAGAGAGAGAGAGAGAGAGAGAGAGAGAGAGAGAGAGAGAGAGAGAGAGAGAGAGAGAGAGAGAGAGAGAGAGAGAGAGAGAGAGAGGAAGGGAGAGAGAGAGAGAGAGAGAGAGAGAGAGAGAGAGAGAGAGAGAGAGAGAGAGATAGAGGTTGTTTGTGTGTGTGTGTGTGAGTGTGTGTGTGTGTGTGTGTGTGTGTGTGTGTGCGTGTGTGTGTGTGTGTGTGTGTGTGTGTGTGTGTGTGTGTGTGTGTGTGTGTGTGTGTGTGTGTGTGTGTGTGTGTGTGTGTGTGTGTGTGTGTATGTGTGTGTGTGAGTGTGTGAGTGTGTGCGTGTCTGTGAGCGTGTGCGTGTGCGTGCGTGCGTGTGTGTGTGTGTGTATGTTCTTTCCTAGTTGTTTCAATACGGGAGAAGAGCTAAGCTCAGATGATCCCGTCTACTATATTTAAATTATATAGCTTTTTAAACTGATGCACATTTTTGGCATACACAACGTTATTTGGAAGATTGTTGTTCCATGTTTCAATAGTTCACATACACGAATCCCCTCTTCATGTTGGCAATCAGCCCTAGCATTTTATGAACCTTGTCATTTATATGATCATTTGAGCTTAAGTTCCTGTTTATGATTATTTCAAGGTCTTTTTCTTTTTATGCTTGGTTTAATATTACGTCTCCTAACTTGTATTGATAGAATAAACGATTTTTACTTTCTCCGATCCTGACTACATAGCATTTAATGGTGTTAAATTTCATTTTCCATGTACAACTCCAAATGAATATGTTCTCAATGTTACTTTGGAGGCATTGGCATGAAACATTATCTATTATCTTTTTTTTTTTTTTTGCAATTTCGCGTCGTCCGTAAACATATTCAGATAACTACCTGGGCTTATGTTTGACCCTAAACAATTTATGAAAATAGTAAAAAGAGTCGGCGCCAAGACTTATTTTTGAGGTACTCGTCGCCACGCATAATGAATTCCTCTAACTACGGTTCCCATCTGTCTTTCATGAAGAAAGTCTTCCATCCTTTCGAGGAGTTTGTCTTTCACTCCACCTAGGTGTTTTAATTTCTATAACAGTCTTTTATGAGACACCTTATCAAATACCTTCTTAAAGTCTAAATATACGCAATCCACGAAGCAGTCTCTTTCTTTTATTATTTCAGAAGCTCTATCATAGAAACAGAGGAGATTTGGTACGCTTGACCCTCCTTCCCTAAAACCAAATTATTTATTTGATATCATATCGTGTTTTTCAAACACGTCTACCCACTGTTTCCTAATTCTTTCTAACAGCTTGCATATTACACTAGTTAAAGAAACTGGTCTATAATTCAGAGGGTGTTGTTAGTCGCCCCTCTTGTATAAAGATGTAACATTGGTAAGTTTGCAATATTTTGCTAGTTTTCCTTGTCTCACTGAATTTTGGAATATTAACAATAACGGCACATTCCCTCAGAACCCAGTTAGACATCTCACCTGGTCCCTCTGCTTTAGACTTTCACCTTTCTAACCCTTTGAGTGGGTCTTTTTTTCTTTCTTTTCGAGTGATATTTTCGATATTTTGATTTACGTTTGTACGGTCACTTGCCATTCCAAAGTATGGGTCCTGAACAAACACTGACTGAAATTTCTCATTAAGGATTTCACGCATTTCCTCTTCATTAGTATAAACGATGTTGTTGTCTTTGCTGGCGCTAATTTTATCTCTATGTTTAGTCTTACTATTTATGTAGTTAAAGAATAGCTTTGGTTGATTTGTACATTTATTTATTATATCCTTTTCAAAGTCTGGGCATACTCATTTCTTCCTACTTTACACCTGTCATACTCTCTTCTGAACCCTTCTCCAAAGGAGTTGTTTGTTTTCCCTCATATTCTTGCATTTATCATTGAACCACTTTTTGTAATTTTTGCTTCAGTTTTGAATCTTGATACAAATTTTTCTACTCCTTTTTTTTAGACAATTTAGAATGTATACCAAGGTGCTCTTCGTTCAGGAGGTTTTCCATTTTATACAATCAAAGAAATCTTTAAGGCTTCTATAATTACCTTTCGTGTAATTGTACTTTCATTTTCTTCTAGAGGAGGGCAGTACTCCGTATCCTTATTGTCATATTTATGCTTTATAAATATTAGGTCAAGTATAGACGGTCTATCTAGCCTTCTTATCCTGGTATGCTCTGTTACATTCTGGAAGAAACAAAAATTATGACTAGTAATTTTGCATTCCATGAATTCGGCTAAGCTCTTGGATCGAAACTTTCCCAGTCAATTTTTCTATTAAAATCCTCTGTTACAGGAATTTCTTTTGTATTAGTTTCTGAAAGTTGCCCATGCTTTTTAACGTTTCTTGAGTAGGTTTTTGGTAATTCTCTTGTGACTACACAGATGTGTGAGGTGGCATGTACACTGATTATTATTATATTCACTCTGTTTCTACTTCGATTGCCTTTAGTTCTACCATGGAATCTTGTTGAAT
>NC_061858.1:11958251-11963251 GCF_019202785.1 Penaeus chinensis
ACGGGACTGAGAGCCATTTCCTGAGATGCCTGTCATAAATACCACTGGAACACAAGACCTGCTAAGAAGATTTGACACGAAATCCATAACCACCTATATACTCAAATTGCAGTTTGGGCACTTAAGGAGATTCTGAAATCCAGATAGAATACCAGGTTACTGAGATTTGTTGTATGTACCCGATGTAATAATCGCAGGGGAAAAGGAAGAAACTTGCCCACTGATGATATAGAAATCATGATAAATTATTATTAAATGATGTAGTCAGAGAAAATATAAAGATAGAAAATGGTAGTGTCAATGACTATTTTAATAGCCATGGTGGCTATCAAATAGTAGTAAAAACCACTACAATACCAACAGTATTAAATCGTAGGTACTCAAGATTAAAAGAGCAATTTCTCTGTCCTCTTCATGAAAGGCATGGGGCATTCTAGCCAACGGAAAAGACACCTCCTCAGCTGCCTTGAATGCCATTTATGCGTTTAACTGCCTCGCATCCATTGGCACACTCGGCTGGGCAATGGATAAGCTCAGGTCTCAGGTAAGTACTTGTGAACACACTCAAGGTCTATATGAGTAAGGTCTGCGCAGCTTTGGGTAATAAGGCCTATGACGTCACTTGGCGGTGGCCGAAATGCGGGAGGGAGGATAAAGAACGGTAGACTGGGGGAAGGAGATAATTGAAAACGATAGCAAACTAAGGAAACACTAAATAATTTAGTGGCTCATTTTGGCGATTTGCATATAGGACTCATTTTACAGGGATGATTAGCAACGGTTTCAATTTTATATTTCCTCGTGCTGCAGCTTTGGTATGTAAAAATAAATTGTACAAAGAAGACATGGGATAAGAATGATTGTATTGTTTTATTCTATCAAGGCATATGTAAATTCAAAACTTTTGACGAGTTCATTATAAAGAATATCATACAATTAACGTATCACAACGCAAATCGCATTTATTTATAAAATTAGAGTTGAGCTATTATATATATATTTATATATATAATAAGAATAAGAATAAGAATAATAGTATTAATAACAATAATAATAATACATATACATACACATACCTATACATATATAAGCTAAATGAAAATAAATACAGTCTCTAATGTACAAATAGTTCATCCAACCACTTGACATATATGGAGTATTGCGTTTTTTACGCGCGCCAGCGGGAGACCTTTGATCTTTGCAGGTCTACATTCATCCACGACTGACTTCATGGTGAGCGTCGAACCCCCAGGCTTTACTCCAAGTGACGTCATTTGAATTTGAGTAGCTCAGTGACGAGACCTTACTTACATAGACCTGGAACACACTTGCAATAGACAGTCCATATACACATTGCTATACATAGGCCAAGGTTCATTGGAGATACAGCAGCTTTGTGTCTATTTTCTCGCTCTATCTATCTATCTATCTATTAGATGGTCCCAACATTTTCTGAACATGTTATGTTACCACCAGTTCACACAATCGTTCTTGTTTAGTCAGCATTAACATCTATATCTTATTGTCCGCTAACTTTGTGAATCTTTGTAATGGCCGCAAAAGAAAGATTCAGAAGCACTCAGAATCCCCAGAGGAGGCCTGTATCCTCTCTCTTTGACATATATTTTCTCTAAAGTTCCCTTCAGGTTTGTTTCCTTTCTCTCCTCTCGTCCATTTCCTTCTGAAATGAATGAGGGATTTATATTCGTAAAGAAAATGAAATTCCTTCTTGAAAAATAAATTTCTTCAATATAACGGCACAAACCAAATTTAAATGTTTAAGCCCTAAGTGTTTAAATCTTAATTTAGGAAAGAAAAAGAAAATTGAATGCCAATAAATTATTGCTTGAACCGTATTCATGTTGACAAATGTATATAAGGTATGAGTGAGAATGAATATCTTCACGATACAAGATATATATTTGATCGGTTTCGATTATATCTTCGTCGAAATGTGTTTCTGATGAAGATATAATTGAAACCGGTCAAATACATATCTTGTATTGTGAAAATATTCATTCTCATTCATACCTTTCATAAGAATAATTGCTTGTCAAATTACTTATCATATAGTCAATAATGGAACTAATTACACCTTATTATTTTCATAATAATGCGATGTCTGATGTATAGCGATTGATAATGCTAAGAAGAAGTAGGGGCCACTAAAATACTTAGTCAAGTTAGATAATTTGTTATTACAGTATTTATCGATACCTCACAATATTGTCGATATTTTCGAAACAGAGAGAGAGAGATAAAAGCATAGGTAGACAGATATGAAACATAGTCTCTAATTCCTCTTTGTTTAACTGTTCAGCACGAAAAAATGATAGAGTTGGTCCACTGTTGCCAGGCAGAGCTGTTGACTGACAGCACTGCAAAAGCTCTGCAGCTGTTGGCCATGCAGTTATTGCAGTCAAACCCAAAATTCTCCGTTGCCGACTTTTTCACTGTCGATCGCCGCTTCTTACTTGCAGTGAGTAACACTTTCCTTACTAAACTATGTAATATCTAAATCACCAATGATTGATAATGTTATCAAACTTATATTCACAGCTTATGATCGTGAAGTTTATCATCATCGTCCATTTGAATCAATGATAAGGTCTTCAGGTGTATTTGTATTAGCATCTTAAGATGCTATTGATTCATAAATATATTATTGATAACGACAGATTTTTCTCTCCACCACAGATGATTGGTAACTTGGTCACTTATCTCGTCATCCTGATTCAGTTCAGGTGAGGCTAATTACAGTCTCGTCCGAGTGCATATTCCAACTATTCTATTTGACTAAATAAGATGTAAATCAACTGTACTTGGTAAACTTTCGTGCCTTGCCCATATCAGTCAAATTCTTAAATGTTCTGAAAATAAAATTAGTATATATTGAATTTTAGTCTTGTTAGTGTATTAGTGTATGTTACCCTTTCCCCATCATTAGAGTTACTTCCCATAGACTCTTAGGGTAGGCCTGCTTGCAACAAAATGCTTCCCATGTAAACAATCGCTTTATTAACCTTACTAAAAAAATCTGCCACAAACTGGAGATGGATTGTAATCTGGTTGTTGAAACCCAGTTTGGAGGTTTGACATATAGACACAATTACCAAGAAGCAAGAAGTCGTATACAAATCCTTATGGTCATGCCTTAGTTTTCAAGCTGCATTAACATGCATTTAGATTGCCTAAGTTTGGAAGGTTCTCCCGTGGCTCCTGGAGAGGGTTTGAAACAGGTTATTACTGTGGCACCTCTGTGTCGATTGTCATGTGCCTATGTGAAATAAAGTTTAAAATCAGTATGGTCACATTTATGAAATCAGGTTAATTATGACTGTTGACCTGCCTAGCAACAAAGTAACAGTACATGGCAAACAGATAATAGTACTGCATAACAAACGGATAAAAGTTTAATGCATGACAGATAGTTAAAAGGTTTACATATTTCCTTTCACAGTATGAGGGTTGATAAAAAAAAATACTTCGTGTTACATATCCAAAAATCACATTTATATTTGCCTTTTCTGCTGGGGCATTCTATACAACAACTTCGATAAATAGAATTGCCAGTATGGAATCTTTTAGAGCTGTATGTATTGAGTTTTGGTTTATTACTTGGATGGAAGGGTTTTCTCACTCCTTATCCGAACCTGGTGAGACAATACCAGGTTCGGATAAGGTAAAAGTATATCAATGTTCCCTTGAACTTCCTTAAAGGACTGAGGTCGACCTGCACGAACAATGCGCAGTGTAATAAGTATTAGAATATGAAGGGGACCTGGTTAGAGCTAAGTTAAATGTGTTAAACTGTAAAGGACTTTATCAGATTATATCTCCATAATGGATTGAGGATTTTTTTTTTCTCTCCTGGCCTGGTAGCTCTGGATTAAAATCTAATGCCCAGTCATATTACTTGGAACATGGAATTTCCTTCATGCAAAATGGATGGAGCATTAAATGCATACCTTTGCAAGACCTCAGAGAAATCTTTGCCAGTTGAAGACCTGTATCCCTTCCTACTGATAAGCAGATATATTACAAACACTGAGGATCGACCACGGTACATGAACTTTGTCATGGCCCTCTCTGTGAGAAATGCTAGGAGCCATTAACGCTCACAGTATCTTAGACAAAAGACTCTTATCCACCTGTAAATCACAATAATTCGAGTTCACCTAGGTTGTGCAGCCAGGTTAGACTGAGATTTGTTTATGGTTCCACAATACTGCCACTTGTTATAAATGAATCTGAGACCCTTTTTATATTTACAGTAAAGCACAGGATAAGCGCAGTGATGGATTGCAGTGACCGAAACAGTATATACATATATGAATGTTGTATTTAAGGCAGCTGCAATAATCTAATCGTTGCAGCAACTGGTTAAATCAAGGAGAAGGCATCACTAAGTCTAAACTAAACAAAAAGTTAAAAACTGCGTGTGAGTTATACATAAAAATGTAAGAACAAATAGGCTCAAAATATAAATTTCTAACTGAATGATTGGGTTCTGTTTAGTAGTAACGCTGTTCTAGGTTTACATATGTTAAGCATAACTCTCCATCAGTAAAGTTAAAGAAAACAGGATCCTTCTGTGTCAAATGTTAACTCTAATTAAATACACTGTTCTTCTGCCACTTAAAACCGTACAGTGCCATATTGCAAGGAATTTAGAAAACTGAGGGCCAGTTCCATGACACAAACATGAGTACCTTTAAGAAGAAATGATATTTCAAATACTAAAGTCATTTGCTGACTTGGATTTCCACCCAGAAATAGGTCTTTGTGGTCAAGAGGTCTATATAAATATACTTATATAGACCTTGTTTGTGGTTATTTATTGATCTATTGTGATGGGGTAAACATCGACTGTTTCCATGGCGTAAGTTACGTAGTATTTTTGCCTTTATGATGTAACACTCATTATTATGAATATCTTATGAGTTTTGACCATTACCTATTAAACAAACAAGAAAATTTCTGTTATGTCAACACGAAAT
>NC_061858.1:11965751-11968251 GCF_019202785.1 Penaeus chinensis
GGTCCGAGTCCTGGTTGTGAGCCTTGCTAAACGTAGGCTATCACTCCTGTTTATCACTGTTTAAAGGCGTTCATATAGAGCCTTTACATTCTGGTGGCAGGGTGGTTCGTTGTGTCCTTTTGGCACACAACATGGACTCACAGTCTCCGAAATCTGGTTATCGCTCGGACCAGTCGCTCCCATACACGCAAACGTCTTCAGAACCTGTTGTGAGTACATATTTGGGCCATTTTTCCTTTCTTTTATCTTCCCCACAAATGTGTTAAGCTGTATTTGCAGTTACGCTCACGCTGGTTTTGTTAGGTTAAAGTGCTAATTGACAGTTAATGGTACGCTCTCCATTGCTGACCTCACATCACATTACTGTGTGATCATGGTATGGGTTCAAACAATAGGAATATCTTTCATTTATTACGTATTTGTTTATTTTTTCTCGTGATTAGAGAATATATTGTTTCTATTGCAACGAATTTAGCGCGTTCATGATTTTATTGTTTTCATGAATATCATATCATTATTATTTTCTCACTACCCATTTCCCGTCTTGACCTGACCTCCGAGTGAAACCTATCAGTTATATCTGCTTGGGACAGCTGTGTGACCTGACCCCACTTTCACTCTGAGTGATTGACACGGGTAAATGAATGTGAGAAACGGCTGGCATTTCCTGTATATTGTTTTCGAGACTGTTACATTATAGGATAATGCGTAGCATCCGTTGCATGTTCATTGGTGACACGTTCTATCGGCGCTAGAGCGGAGCTTGTAACGCGAATTACTTACATTTTTATATAGCGCCAGGGATCTTCCCTTATCATAGTATCAGAATGCCTGATTACTTGGGGTTGCATATATGCCTAATAGATCCACGTTCCGACGTTAGTTCGTTCGGCAACTTTTTGAGCCGGTGTGACCCGCGGTTACGTCCGTTAAATAATGTAAGACTAGGGTTTAAGCTAGAATTGAGATTATCTTATTAATCACATCCCGCTCACCCCCTTGAAGTCTGTATGCGCAGCTTGACATGTTACCTCGGCAGAATTTTTTTCTCCGAGAAGATTCGCTCGCGATTTTTTTTCACGTCACCATTCGTTAGTGCATCATTCTGTCGCATATCATTAAATTTTAAATTCAATGTAGTATTTGAAATGATTTTGTATTACTTCTATAGCTAGTTTATTGCATTTGTGTAAAATGAACGTTAATTCCGTGTTTGGCACCCATGTCCGGTCTGTGTGAGGTCACTTTCACTCATTGTCACTCACACTCACGCACTCTCGCAAATTTGTCAAGTCGTGATGTATGACTTGTGACATACATTTCTTCTCTGCGATACGACAATTGGTTCAAGTAAATCCTTGCGGATGCCGTTGTCATTTCCCTTATTTACCCTCCTGTCTATCAGAGACGGTTAGCAGTTCAAGCTAGGTCTATGCAGACCGCTGTTACCGTCTCTCTCTCCTATTTTTTCCTTAACTTTGTGAAAATAAAACACAAAATAAAAAAAAAGTAGAAGACGAAAATAACGAAAATTCAACCATAAAAACTGCAAATGATATAAATAATCGGCTATTGGCGTTTAACATCCCCTCTTCTCTGTTGTCTTTCTTTTCTCTTACTATCTTGGCCCTTATGTGTATAATCTTGTTCACGATATCTGTCATAGTACCGAAGGAGGCCCTGCTGCAGAAACGGTCACCTTCGGGCGCTGTGGAAATCGTCACCAGAAGTTCGCAATAAACCGAGAAAGACTAGGATAATTACGCCCGTAGATCCAGTGAAGGACCAGGAACTCGCCAGAGTAGGTACCCCTCAACCCATAATGCTGTGAACTTGCCTGGATGCCGCAGATCCACGTGATCCTGACGGGGACAAGGAGGACGTCGGTACGAGCAAGAAGGACCTGGATGAGATCTGCGGGAACGTGCATTAAGCGAGTAAGCCGCCGAGTTAGGCCTGGTCGAGGACTACGAGGACGAAACCGAAGTCAAGGAGGACCTGTGCGAGACCTTCGAAGACGGTTAGCAGTTCAAGCGTGTGGATGTCGAGGACGAACGGATTTACCAGGGACCAAGATGAAGACGACGACAGGGACGAGCAGTCACGAAGATGCATCAGGGACAGCACACGCAAGAACGAAGTGTTTACAAGTCAAGAACCAGCCAGTTTGGGTCACCCTTGAGGCAAATATCAGACGCCTCGAGGGCGAGGCGTGAGTAGGTAGCCGAGCGGTATAAGTATGTATAAATAGCTCCCACGTGGTTAAGCTCCAGCGTGGCGTGGCCATACTGGCCCAAGCCAGCCGGCGGCCCCAGAGGGCGCGCCCCACGTCACACACCAGTATTTAAGGCTAAGGATAACCCAGGTCACGAGAGTCACTTCAAAGAGTTCCTGCCGACCGCTTGTCGGGTCAGGCTGGCTCCTGCCGCGTGCCCCTCCTCCGGGCTGACGACCTAGCACTAAGCCTTACCCAGACATGTATCGTGTGAATATTTGTGTT
>NC_061858.1:11973251-11978251 GCF_019202785.1 Penaeus chinensis
ATATATATATATATATATATAAACGTTCTTATATGAATGTGTGTATATGTATGTGTGTATATATGCTTACACACACACACACACACACACACACACACATATATAGAAAGATAGATAGATATACATATATTATATCCATATAAATATATGTTTGCGTGTGTGTGTGTGTGTGTGTGTGTTTGTGTGTGTATGTATATGTATATATATATCCATATATACGTATGTATATATATATAGATATATATATACATATACACATATATACCCCCAGACAGACTTACGTAGAAGCAATAATTGTCTGTCAAAACAGTTCTAGAAATTTTAAGCACCGTCATGTAATAATTTTAATCAATATCCTCCATTACTGCTCTTTTAAAAACATATGATAATCCTTTTGTTAAAAGAGGATGTGATAACCGAAAAAAAAATTATTACTGTTATTAATTTCCTTTTGCATTTAACAAACTTATATTAAAAATTTCCTCATTTGTTCATGAAGTATTCACAGAAAATTTATTTAAGGGGTGACTAAAGTCGAATATTCAGTTGTCGACAGGATTCCGTAAACAGTAATTAACCGTTCATTGACACACACACACACACACACACACAATATATATATATATAAATATATATATATAAAAGAGTGGGATTTGTTATCGAGAGCGACTCACCCTCCAGAGAGGAAATGCCAATACCAGGGTACCCTGCGAACCCAAAAATAAATAAAAAAAATCTGTTATGAAATATCTGTGCGCCAATCAGAGGTCTTCCTGAATCTCTTCCAGCCAATCAGACGCCTTTTCGAATCTCTGATTGCCAATCATGAAATTTCTTCGCGTTTACACCAACGGAAAATCTGGCACAACAAAAAGACGTTCCAAATTTCTCGCTTAGTTCCGTTCTGATTATTGTTGCTTTTAGCCTAGTTTCACTTAGGGTTTGACCAAGATAAAATCTATTTGTTTAGTGTGGTGTGATCGTTGGGGTCAATTAAAAATTAAAACCCAGCAAGAGTCTTGTGTATGAGAATATATGTATTAGTGCTCAAAGGCTGTATATATGACTCCTAGAGTTAAGGTGCCCATTAGCCCTGATTTGATGTATGACTCCATTATGAAGAAATGCATTTTACCGACAAAACGGATAGCACTGTTTGGATTCGTGTCTCTGTTATTTATTCGGAAAGACTTAATTACGTAGTTAGGTTATTACAATCTTCTGTAGTCTGAAGGTCACAGATCCTATCTTTAACAAGCTTTTAATAATATTATTAGACTTTCAACCTGAACACGCATCAATGAAAACGGACAAACGCAATAGGGAAAGTAAACAGACGGACACTGCGTCTTCGATAAACTGTCAGCGCATCTAAACAGCCATTGGGATTGAGAACGATTTGGGACTCTGTGGAGTGAACATCAACATCGAGCATAGTGAAATCTAACCCTTACTCCATGGACTCTGAAGCCAATTTGAATACAGGAGAAGATCCTGAATTAGTCCATTACATGGATCATGATAACCAAACAAAGAGAACAAGAGAAGAACTAGAAAGTGATAACGAAGAAAACCCAATTTCAAAACAACCGAAAAACAAAGAAGCCGGATGGAAAACACCGGCTGAACCCCAACCAACAACCCAACAAATAGGGAGGTAGGAAATTAAAATTCCGTAGTACTAATTCATTTAAAAGATTGATCTGCAAATACAAACTTTAACAACCCAATAAAATTAACTAAAGTACTCAATAATTCAGAATTCCAGAAATACATAGTAGAGGACTCACTAAGATTACTAGGAACAGGCAAAGCCGTCAGATTTGAAATCAAAGATGTATCAAAACTAAGACCATTAAAAGATATAGACAAACTTGGAGAATGGGAAATAGTATGTAAGCAACTAACTTCAAACAAATACATAAATTGTTCCTATGGTACTATATTCCCAGAAGAAACAGACCTAAATATAGAAAGTATCAAAGAAAAAATAAAACCTTTAGGATATGAACCTAATGAAATAACAGAGGTAATCAGATTAAAAAAACTAAATGATGACAAAAGAAGCAAATAAAAGTGGATACCCACCAAATCCTTAAGGATCACTTTTAGAGGGACATTACCCAAAAGAGTAGCCATAGGCCATACAAGCTACCAAGTCAGGCAGTACACTTTCCCTATATTAAAATGCTACAACTGTTTAAGGTATGGACATGGGACAGTAACTTGTAAGAACAAAAAAAAAAATGTAGTAACTGTAGCCAATATGGACACAACTTCAAAGATTGCCAGAACACCTCTCATTGTTTTTATTGTGATGAAAAACATTCACCAAACACAAAAGAATGCAAACTGCACAATTTAGCACAAGAAATAAACAAGGAAAACATAACACCAAATAACTTAGAGATATAACAGCTACAACAACTTAAACCTATAACCAAAATACATAAGTACTGCAACACAACAACCAAACAAAATTAAACAAACATACAACACACAAGTACATGAAATCACAACACCTCAGCCAACAGAAGACAACAGAACGCAAACATATGCACAGAAATTAACAGAACCACAAAGCCTCACTCTAGGCCAAAGAACCCCAAACAAAACAAATAACCAAACTCCAAACAGAAAGAAGACAAGAACTCCAAACATCACACAATAAACCACATGTTTAGATGAAAACGAACAAACACAATATGAACAAGAAGAAAACAAATCCAAAAACAACAAACAAAAAGACATAATGAATTCACTAGTAACATGGTCATTACCAACCCCACTAATTCATAAAGCTACCACAAATGATAACGATGAAAAAAGCACAGAGGACTTTTCTTGGATAAAATTTGCTAAAAACATATTTAAGATAATAACAAAAATAATAAACAACTTCAACTCAGACAAATCAATAATCCAAAACATAATGGACGTAACAAATGAGCTTAGCAATATGCTAAAGGAATTGTTTGACTTTTGAAATGGGAAACTTTATACTGTGGAATGCAAGATCCGTATTGAACAAGAATAATAGCCATTACAGAAACATGGCTAAAAGAAAAAGATAAATATATCCTAAGTAATTATACAATAATTAGGAAAGACAGATTAAACCAAATAGAAGGAGGCATAGCTATATGCATAAAAAATGATTTACAGTTCAAAATGGCTAAATATATCAATAATATATAACCCATGCAATGATATAAAAACGGAAGAACTCCAATATTATTCAGACCAAATCACAGACCCAAAACTAATAATGGGGGACTTCAATGTCCATCATCCTTACTGGAACGAAAATATAAGTAAAAGACAAATTAATATAACAGGCAAAAACATAATTAAATGGATAAGTCAAAATAATATAATAATGCTAACCCCTAAAAATCAAGTAACTAGAATAGATCCTTAAATTGCCAAAGAATCAACCATATATATATAGTATTTGGATCACCAACCCTAAGTCATATCCAACTAAGAACAGCATTTCACCTAGACAGCGATCATTTACCAGTTATAATAAATGATAAACATACAAAGACAATAATCTACTAAAAGAAAAAAAAAAAGTGGCAATATACAAAAGAAGGATGGACCGATATTCAACAAAAATTAAATAGCACATAAACAGGAAACCTAACTTCACTCAAAGAAATGTCAGAACTTATAAAAAATGTCACCCTTTAATATTTTTAGTTAGAAACACGAACACACAAAGACAAACCAAACACACCATGGTGGAATAAATAATGTAATGATATCATCAAAGAAAAAAACAAAGCCTATAATAAATAACATTAACAAATCAAATAGAATATAAAAGATTATTAGCAAAAGCTAGATACATAAAATCGCAAACAAAAAGGGAATCATGGGAAATGTTTTGCGCAACATTAAATTTTAAAACCCCATCAAGAACGATTTGGAATTTCATAAAGAAACTAACAGGAAAAATAACTACAATGGAATATCCATTAACTGAAAATGATCTGCCAATAACAGAACTTGCACAAAAATTGGAAAAAAAATAAAAAGAATATATGGAAACAGTAAGTAAAAAAACAAAAAAACTTTTGGCAAACATAGAAAAAGAAAGATTATTTAACTTAAAGAATACCAATTGAATAAATAAATAACCCTCTTTGAATTGACAGCAATTAATAATACCAAAAACAATAAAGCATATGGTCCAGATGAAATGACGTACGAACTTTATAAGAATGTTCCAAATAACATTCTAGAGTCAATTTTAACCAACATCAACTCCCACTGGATCAAAGGAGAATATCACGAATCACTAAAAAATGCACTAATAAACCCCATATTAAAACCAGGTAAAAATCCTTCAGAAACAAACTCATACAGATTCATCAGCAGAATTTCGTGCATTGGCAAGATTTTTGAAAATATTATAACCAAAAGATTAATATGGTGGCTAGAACACAACAACAATCTAGACATAGATCTAACTGGCTTTAGACCCAATAAAAATACCTCGGATGCACTACATACAATTGACAGCCACATAAACAAAGCTTTCATAGATCAAAAATATATAATAGTTGCATGCATTGACCTAGAAAAAGCCTTCGACACAGTCAACCATGAAGCACTTCTAATCAAAATGTCGAAGCTAGGTATCACAGGAAAACCTCTAAAATGGCTATATAATTTGTTAGAAAAAAAAACTTCCAAATAAAAACTGGAAATCAAACTTCAGAGAAAGGAATGATAAAAAGTGGCGTGCCTCAAGGTTCACCAATAAGCCCAGTCTTATTCAATATAATGTAAAATGATCTAAAACTAGCAAAAGAAACTGAAAAGATAATATATGCAGACGACTTAACCCTATTAACAAGTAATAAAAACTTATTAGAAGCCTCTAACAAAATAGAAACAAAACTACAAAAGTTAAAAGAATGGGCCAATCACTGGGATCTGAAAATAAACTTCACAAAAAGCAAATTAATGTGCTTTTCAAACAAAAGATA